>NC_092104.1:33259520-33377020 GCF_045679555.1 Salvelinus alpinus
TCTCTGAACCATTGGTTGTTATCATCAGGCTGTTTTTCTTGCACCCATCCCTTTCCTGTGGAGGTGGAGGGATGGATTAAAGCCCTGCTCCCTCCCAGCAGACGGAAAATGAAAAGTAAATCTTCTCTGGTAGAGAGTGATTAATTAGGGAACTATTCAGACATATTAATGTAAGTACTGTAATTGCACATAGCCAATGTTCTGAGATTATGCAAATGGTGCTCCCACCCACCGCGCAGGCCTAGTCTGCCAGAGTGGTGTTGTGTATCTTAATCCATTATGGAGGGCTCAGTCATTCATTGTGTTGGGTGTGTTGACTGCATTAAGCAGCCAGACTGTGTGTGTTCAGACCAATGTATTAATGGTCTGTTGGCAATGATGGTCGTCTGTTCTTCTTTTTAGGTGATTGTGCATAGAAAACTCCTTAAACACCTTGCTTTATAGCACTTTCCCCAAAGAGTGTGTATTTAGCTAGGCCTACTGCTTGGTACTGACCCTATGGTTTACAGTAATGTTTTGGCCAGGCTGGAGTTGTTCCCTGATAGATGAGGCTGTGTGTTAACTAACCAACCAGCCCATGTGGATCAGAAGCAGCAGCAGCATTGTCCATTCAGCTCTATTATCGCTGGGCTACACTGCCTCCTGTCTCCGGGGCCCGCGTCAACTACCACTTCCTCCTAGGAAGGAAACGTTCCTTACCCACAGGGCAGTGTCACAGACCCAAATAGTTCTACTTCAGCTCAAATATGCGACAGCAAATATACCTACTGTCCTCACACAAGAGTGATGATACCCTCATGTTCTCACGAATGTAACACAAACACACTTACTAACACATTCCACTTTCATTCACATAAACAAGCAAAGAATCACCCACTTGAGCAACACAAGCACTCAGTCAGACATGCACAGACGCCCATGCACAAGCACACACACACATACACACACACAGTGGGACTAGGATGGAGAGGGAGATCATTTGTCTCAATCTGCGGTGATGATAGTTGATCAGAGGCTAGAGGAGTGGAGTGGGAGCAGGTGGTGGGAGTGACCGTTGTAAAGAGCCCCACTAATCAGATCTGCACCACAGAGCCAGGGGAGTCCAGTGCAGAGTGGAACCACCAACCACACACTCACACTGGGTCAGCTCCCTCCACCTGGGTACCCAGCCAGACAATTAGACATAGGAGATGGCTTGCATCACCAATCAGAGACGTGGACACAGGGCCCTGACCTGAGACAGAGCCGGGGATACACACCTTGAACCCTCGCTATTTTTATTTTATTTAACTAGGCAAGTCAGTTAAGAACAATTTCTTATTTACAATGACTGCCTACACCGGCCAAACCCAGACGGCGCTGGGACAATTGTGCGCCGCACTAAGGACTCGCAATCACGCCTCAAGCACTGAGATGCAGTGCCTTAGACCGCTGCGTCTTTCGGGAGCCCTCATGACTGACATTTTTAACTCAGCCTTCTTCTCTAACACCAATAGAACTTCAGACACTATTGTGTTGTTGAAATATGCTAAATGTTCAAGTAATAGGGGTGTTCATAGGAAGTGTCATTATCTTGATTTTTTCTTTAGTATTCTTATGATAGGACTGGTGTTAGCGACCATAATGGCAATTATTCATCCAGTTTACAAAATGGTTTGACTCTCACTCTCGTTCCCTTGTATTGTTCTCTATTTCTTGATCACCCCTCTTCTCATGGCACCAATAGATGCTATTTTTTCTCATTCATATATATTGTATAGTGATACTGTTGGTGGTTGCCATGGCAACCCAGGAGTCAGACGATCTAATTTCTGGCCCTTGGACATTTTGTTTCTCTCCCTCTGAGGAATTACCACTTTTCATTATGATTTCCCTCCCTCCATCCATCCCTCCCTCCTTCCTTCCTTAACCCCCCCTCTCTTTCTCTCTTTCTCTGTCTCCTAAAAGGTCAGATGTCCTCCATGGTGGAGAGAGGAAATCTGTAAAAGAGGTGAGATCTATTCAGCAACCCCCTCCGTCCACCTATTGCACTCCACAATCATTATGTTCCTGTTATTCGCTCAAAATAAAGCAGACGAGAGAAGAGGGGAGGGGAGAGAGGAACCTTGTGTCTGCTTTTCTTTAGAGCACATTTTAAAATCTGCTTCTATTTTTCTGTCCCTCTCTTTTCTTTTCCTCAAAGCTTTCTTTTGTGTGGGAAATAACTCCTTCAACTGGTGGCGGAGTAGTGGTCTGTGTTGACTTTCTGAAAAGTCCTTGCCCACCATTACCACACCATTTCTCCTCCGCGATCCCCCTTTCCCCCCTCTCTCTCTCTCTCTCTCTCTCTCTCTCTCTCTCTCTCTCTCTCTCTCTCCCTCTCTCTCTCTCTCTCTCTCTCTCTCTCTCTCTCTCTCTCTCTCTTTCTCTTTCTCTCTCTCTCTGTCTCTCTCTCTCTCTGTCTCTCTGTCTCTCTGTCTCTCTCTCCCCCTACCCCCCGCCTCTCTCTCTCTCTCTACTACCCTCCCCCCTCTCTCTCTCTCCACTACCCCCCCGCCCCTCTCTCTCTCTCTCCCTTATAGTATGAGAAGAGATAATGGGGGCCCCCACTCCCCCCCCCCCAGACCCCATTCTCCCTCCCTCCTCCCTAACTCAGCCTCATAGCCATTGATAAAAAGGTATCTTAGGACGACAAAGGTGGCAGGTCTTCTAACATGCTCCACCTTAGGGATGTACTGGCCTTTAGTTTCCTCTCACTTCTTGCATTGTGTCAGCCATAAAGTAACAGGGGAGACCAGGGGAGAGTGGAGAGGTCCATAATCCCAGATTGATCCATGCAGGGTTCTATTCAGCTGCCTGGCCACTCCATTGATCCCAGCCTCTCTGCTGCGGTAAACATTTTACTCAGCTCACCTCAGCCTTGATCAATAGCCCTCCTTTAATAATGTATCTCATTGATTAGTTTGGCCTCTGAGTGAATTGATCAATTAATCTAATCGCTTTTATTGTTCTGTGGTGTTGAATGAGGACCAAACTGTTTAGGGTTAAACGTCTGGACCTCTCCCAGAAATCAGAGTGACTCAGAGTAAGAGCTTAGGTCTGCCCATATTTAGAGAATTGGGCCAATGCGGTTTCTGTCTGACTCTTAACGTTCCAGAGAGTGCCACTTTCTCCTCCATAGGTGTTGCTAAGTGATTATTTAGGCTTCTGCGTTGTGCTGTTTATTTTTGATAGTTTTCAAAACCAACGAAGATGTCCAGTGAAAGCAGATATGTAATTTGTTGACACCACAACACAGTACCATCTTGGATACAAATTATCCCGAATGCTAATCAATAAAAAGGTCTGTTAAATTCACTGCTCTGTCTTGCTTGTTTACAGCGGGTCATTTCAGAGGGAACTGTGAGAACTGTCAGAGGCACTCTGGTATTGCTACATCACTAGCATTTAGAGAATAAAGGTGCTAACATAGCGTCCGTTCTAAAACCTGGCTGAACTTAATCACATAATGAGAGACTTTCTCATGAATCCAATAGATTAGCAACTCTGGAGAACCAGATGAGCCAGTAGCAAAGAATTGGTTTGGGAAGTAGAATTTGAAACCCTGCGGAGGGAATGGGATCACGTTAGCTAGTATTTTTTATTTCCACAGTATCAGTACATTTTCTACTTGCGATTGGAGGGAGGTGTATTGGGTGTTGTGTTAGCTGTTGTATTGGTGATGTGCGCTGATTAGGCTGTATCTGCCACCAGCGTCCCCTGTCCCCCTGATGGGCTTCAAGGGCATTGGCTATCAGTATTACAGAGGTAGGGGCCCTCTCTCCAACCTGCGCATCTCATTACCACGCCTAATTATCCTTACCAATCCCTGTGGATGTGTATGTGTGTTTATATCTGTTTATAGCACACACACACACACACACACACACACACACACACACACACACACACACACACACACACACACACACACACACACACACACACACACACACACACACCAACACACACACCAACACACACACACACACACACACACACACACACACACACACACACACACACACACACACACACACACACACACACACACACACACACACACACACACACACACACACACACACACACACACACACACACACACACACACACACACACACACACACACACACACACACACACACACACACACACACACACACACACACACACACACACAAGTGATTCAAATAAGGGATCGATAGACAGCCTATGTGTCCCTGTCCCTGTGAATGGGAATATTTACGAGAGGCGCCAAAAATGGTATTAGAAATCAACGGGGGTATCAGAGTGGGAGGAGGGAGGGGGAGGGAAGGCGAGTGGATGTCTGAATGACCTTGTAGAGACACATCTGTCACAGAAGCCTCCTTACAGACCTGTGCTGCATGGCTAAAAGTGGGCCACTATGACACCAGAGGGACCCAGGAGAGACCAAGGCAGCAGCTCAAATACCAGAGGAACTCCCCGTCCTCCTTCTCTCTCTCTTTCATACACACAAACATATACAATCATTCCTTGAAGATATCATTTTGATCTGCCTGTGTTTGGGTAAGGTTTAGTAGTTTCCCCTCTCCTCCCTCCAGACATACAGATGTAGGATCTTAATTTGAGCCAGTTTGCTACAGCAGAAAAATAGACTGGATTATACTTAATGGACATTTCTGTAGGGGTTGATACATTTTTCGTTAGGGCAAATCAAGTCTGAAATGTCATAGTGGAAATTACAAATTTGGCCTTTTTAAAACTCAAATACACTTCAAGTTTGTAAAAGAGTGATAAAATGAAGATCCTACATCTGTAGCGACGGACTATCCTCATGGCAATCACCCACTGATCAGATGGGATCACCGTCGTCATGGTGAGGGCTATCTCATTAAAGTTTCATCTCCAAGCCTCCAACCTGTCAAAGATGATGTGATTGAGCCCCTCCCCTCTATCCCCCTCCTTCCTCTGCCCAATGAAAATGGTCTGATGATCACTGTCACATCGCTCATCCATTCTTTGCCCACTGTTCCAGAACACAGGTGTGAAGCATAAGACTGCATGCGGATGCTCCGAGGAGCTGAGGTTTTCCTCTGGTACAATCCTCTCTTCACGCTAACGTCATGCATTTTCCCCAATGGCTAGATCATTTAAAATCTCCACAACTGTCACATTAGCAACAGCTAGGATGGAGCCGGTGGAAGGTGTTGTCTTGATCATTGTCTGTGTTGTTGTTGAAATGAACAGCAAGGAGAGAGCAAGTAGTATTTCATAGGATTCTGAAGTCAGGAACCAAAACCCAATAGGAGGAGGTGATTTCTTGGCCTCCTGATCTCATCCTTCTTAGTCTGGAGGGTTACGGAGGGTTGTGGTCCAACACCAAACTCACACAGGCGAACACACACACACACACACACACACTGGTTGTAGAAGTAGAAATATGCATGTCTGTGTTTGTGTGGAGATAGAAAGCGCTAATTGTGAAGGATGTGGCGGGTTGAGATAAGGTTATCTACATGCATTTAAACGTCTGCGAGGGGAGGCCAGTGCTAGCAGTCAGAATTAGATTGATTAGTGGAGCCACTTTTGGGCACACACTGCTATTTAAAGATACCCTTTGGTGAGACCCCAGCCTCTCAGCCCTCTCTGCTGTTATAGTTCTGCCTCCCTCCCCGCCCCCCTGGTCCCTTAGCCACCCCCGCTCTGCAGACGTGACAGCCGATAGTGCCACAGGTTGTCACTCACAGGGTAACGGACTGGGCACTGCATGGCTGTGATAGTACTGGAGATACCTTCTACTCACTAATAACAACCCTTCGGTATAACTTTGCAAAAATGTTACAATTAGGATCTAAATACCTGTATATTTACAATGTGGATCCAAATATTTGTGTGTGTGGCAGAGTGTAGCTAAAAGGTTTTCAATTCTGTTGACCCCCACCACATATTCCACAACTCCCAGAGAGAAAAGTCTTACTGAGTCTGGCCCAAAATGACATAATTTATCTGTGGTATGTCAGTTTTCCGAAATCATTTAAAAAACTTGTCAATCCCCCAAAATCCTCCTCTTAGGATCCTCCATTAGCCAAGCATTAGAAACAAATTAACTATTCTCAGTTGAATGGCCTCCTGGAGGAAGTATGGGAAAATCCGCTATTAGGCAGGAGTTAAGTGCCTATTGGGGAGCTTGAGATGGAATCCAGACTAATAAAGGGATACTCAACCATCGGAACGTCTGCTGAATGTCTGAGAAGGACACCTAATTAAGAGAACATAGTGTCATATTACGGCTAATCGATTAATAGGTTTTAGACCTCAAATTACTGTCATTCCTGAATGGGACAAATTGTGTGTTTGTGTGTGTGAGTTTGTGCGTCTGTAGCCTATATTTGTACATGATATTGGGTAGTGACAGTGTGTAAACAGATGAGGGATAAATCATCTCTGCACTATGATCCTCATCGTGGCCAGTACTCTTGTACCCCAGGGCTTCCCTCTCCTCTGGATTTGGCTCCTCTCTGCAAAGAACACTCTGCTTCCAAACTATTTGGGGCGTCGTGTCTCAAACGAGCTCAGCCAATTCAAACCAGAGCTCCATGTCTCCTCTGCCTCACAGCACGGCCATCCTTTCCAACTTTCGAGCAGTGAAAAGTGAGAGGGATGGCGAAACAGCGTCATGGACCGAACCGGGCGGAGACTCAAACTAAACTCACGCGGGTTTGGCTGAATATGGACTCCATCTCTGTTTATTTTAACCAGAGTGTGCATGGGAGCCCAGTGATGAAATCAAAAAAGTGAGGAAAAAAGTAAACAGAGTTGAACAGGCCATTGTATTTGGTTGGGATTGCCGTGGTAACACGGTGCATGGATATTGTGGGAGAGGAATGCAGTCCTCTGCCTGCGGTTTGGAGGGGAGGTTAACACTTCTCTTTCTCAACAGCTGAACGGCGCTGCAACATCTGGGGAGAGGAGAGAAGAGATGGAGCTTTAATTAACCACACTCGGGGAGGAAAGGAATACTGGTTGAATATCAGGGAAATTGTTGGAAAACAAGTACAATGTGTAATTGCCCAGGTCTGTTGAATATTGTGGTCCCAATTGTTTTTGTTGTTGTGTTGTTTTCACCAACAACCCAGAAGAGAGGGAGGAGAGAAATAAGGACTTTCTGAGGGAGCAGGAGACAAACATAAAGAATGAATATGGGAAGGGAAGGGACTAGGAAATATCTTTGGGTTTTACCATGGCTTTCTATTCCCTCCTAGTGTATGTCTATCAGATCCTACCAGGGACATGGGGTTGAGTGAGATTAAGCAGGCCACTGAGGTGCTGTTCACTTAATTAATACTGTAGCGTCCTTGTCATCTAGGGCAGTGGTTCCCAACCTTTCTTGGTTATTGTACCACCAACTGAATTTAGCTGTGCCCTGAAGTACCCCCTCATGTGCATTTTACTAGTAGGCCTATGGTCTCATGAGTCTTATCAAGTACCCCCTGTGGATAGACCAAGATCCCTCAGAGGTCCTAGTATCACTGGTTGGGAACCACTGATCTAGGGCATGTCATCATTTCCCTCATTCTTCAATACAAGTGTATACTGTATATTACAGTCAAGCCCACTTGACTTCTAGAAGTGCCACTTACTTCCTGAATGTTTTAATACCATAATCAACGACAGTCACAAGAATATAAAAGAAACGTCCCATTTTCAGGACCCTGTCAAAAAATAATTCACAGATAACAGATCTTCACTGTAAAGGGTTTAAACACTGTTTCCCATGCTTGTTCAATGAACCATAAACAATTAATGAACATGCACCTGTGGAACGGTCGTTAAGACACTAACAGCTTACAGACGGTAGGCAATTAAGGTCACCGTTATGAAAACTTAGGACACTAAAGAGGCCTTTCTACTGACTCTGATGAACACCAAAAGAAAGATGCCCAGGGTCCCTGCTCATCTGCGTGAATGTGCCTTAGGGATGCTGCAAGGAGGCATGAGGACTGCAGATGTGGCCAGGGCAAAAAATTGCAATGCCCGTACTGTGAGATGCTTAAGACAGCACTACAGGGAGACAGGACAGACAGCTGATCGTCCTCGCAGCGGCAGACCACGTGTAGCAACACCTGCACAGGATCGGTACATCCGAACATCACACCTGTGGGACAGGTACAGGATGGCAACAACAACTGCCCGAGTTACACCAGGAACGTACAATCCTTCCATCAGTGCTCAGACTGTCCACAATAGGCTGAGAGAGGCTGGACTGAGGGCTTGTCCTCACCAGACATCACCGGCAACAACGTCGCCTATGGGCACAAACCCACCGTCGCTGGATCAGACAGGACTGGCCAAAAGTGCTCTTGACTGACGAGTCGCGGTTTTGTCTCACCGGAGGAGATGGTCGGATTCGCGTTTATTGTCGAAGGAATGAGCATTACATCGAGGCCTGTACTTTGGAGCGGGATCGATTTGGAGGTGGAGGGTCCGTCATGGTCTGGGGCAGTGTGTCACAGTGTCATCGGACTGAGCTTGTTGTCATTGCAGGAAATCTCAACGCTGTGCGTTACAGAGAAGACATCCTCCTCCCTCATGTGGTACCCTTCCTGCAGGGTCATCCTGACATGACCCTCCAGCATGACAATGCCACCAGCCATTCTGCTCGTTCTGTGTGTGATTTCCTGCAAGACAGGAATGTCAGTGTTCTACCATGGCCAGCGAAGAGCCCGGATCTCAATCCCATTGAGCACGTCTGGGACCTGTTGGATAGGAGGGTGAGGGCTAGGGCCATTCCCTCCAGAAATGTCTGGGAACTTGCAGGTGCCTTGGTGGAAGAGTTGGGTAATATGTCACAGCAAGAACTGGCAAATCTGGTGCAGTCCATGAGGAGATGCACTGCAGTACTTAATGCAGCTGGTGGCCACACCAGATACTTACTGTTACTTTTGATTTTGAGCCACCTTTTGTTCAGGGACACATTATTCCATTTCTGTTAGTCACATGTCTGTGGAACTTGTTCAGTTTATGTCTCAGTTGTTGAATCTTGTTATGTTCATACAAATATTTACATTTGTTAAGTTTGCTGAAAATAAACGCAGTTGACAGTGAGAGGACGTTTCTGTTTTTGCTGAGTTTATTTTCAAATCGTATAACAATTAGAGAATTGGTTTAGATTTCTGAGGGACAGTGGGGTTGAGACACAGGGAGGAAGGATGGAGGGAGAAGCCAATTTGGTGAAGAATGGTGTTTGGGAGAGCCTGGCTGTGGCCTGTTGATAAGAGGCTCTTATTCTCCTCTGTCCATGACAGAATTCAGCCTGGTCTCATAGACTAGATGTAGCATAGTAAACAAAAACCCGAGCTGCACAAATTAGTGTGCTATGTTACGTTTGGTATGGTTGCATAAGACATAAGGTTGCTTAAGGTTGGTGTATAACGCTAACCTCTAGCAACCGAGAGTCACTTTTTTTGCGCTCCCCAAAAATACATGTCCTCTTAAAACTGCTTATAACACAACATTCTAACAACATACGTGTGTTACATAGACTTATTAAGGAAAAGTCCAGGATGGAGGGGGCCATGACTTTAAAAATGGCGGAGATATTTCAATTTTAAATTCATATTAAGTCTTCTAGTGTTAACCTAACTCCTAACCCCATCCTTAACCTTAACCTTAACCCCAACCTTAACCTTAACCCTAACCTTAACCCCTAACCCTTACACTAGCCTAGCTAATATTAGCTACCTAGCTAACATTAGCATTCACCACCTTGCTAATGTTAGCCTAAACAAATTGGGATTCGTAACATAGCATATTTATTTCAAATTCGTAATATATTTTACCAATTGGAACTCGTAACATATCATACTAATTGTAATTCATAACATATCATATGAATTGTAATTGTAACTTACCATTCGAAATGGATGACGGACATCCACAAATGAATACATACCATACCAAATGTAACTTATCATACTAATTTTAGTGTTCATATTTTTGTTTACTAAGTTACGTCTACCCCTGAGTCCAGGTTGCAGAATGGGAGGCCTTGTCTGTGGCCCCATTAGCAGCCAGGCCTACAAGCCCCTGCCTTTTCATCCGCGGTCGCCTTCAATGGGGGGCTGAAATGGAAATGGCTACTTACCCCAAGATTACCCGATTGAAAGGGTAGCTGTCATGGGAAGGATGAGGCCCCGGTGAAGGGGAGGGACTGTGGGGGAGGGCTGGAGGAAGAAGGGAGGAGGGGGAGTGAGTGATTTTGGTCCTGTCTCTCTGTCGAGAGGAACGTGTTTCTGTGAGATTAAACCAGGAGAGAGTGTTTATTAAAGCCATGTAGAGGAAGAGAGAGAGAGAGCATGAGAGTGGGAGAATTTGAGAGACGAGGGGAGGAGGAGGAGTAAGAGGGGATGAAGGAGGGGGACCAGGGGAAGAATAGAGTACAGCGCCAGAAGAATGAGTGTGGCGACGAGGAGCCCGCCTCTCTCTTTTATTCAGACTGTTTTTCTCTCTTTGTTAATTTGTTTTTTTGCTTCATGTTCCATGCAGAGCCAGTGGAGAGCTCCACAAATCATCTCCCTCCATGGAGATCCCTGACATCTTCTCTATGCACTGCTCTGGCCTATTCAGTAAAACAATACTCCTGCCTTTATTTGTTTTAAGAGAGCGCTCTCTCTCTCTCTGAAATAAAGGTTTAGCATTGTATTCTAGGATAATTATGTAGGAGTTTTTTCCTGCTAATCTACAAGCTTCATGTCATTCAGTGTGTCTTCTATCTCTGCTGGGCTGATGTATGCAACCCCCTGCATGGCCTCGCACCCCACCACATGAGGAAGAGCCACATTGCATTACAGTCCTGCCCAGTCCCTACCAGGGATGCCCCAGACCCCATGCAGCACCTGTTAAGAGCCCCTCTGGGACCAGACCACAGTGCCATATGACTGACTTTATGGAACCTATTATTAGTGTTTATGCACTGGCACTTACTCGGACGACAAGCTTCTTGTCTCTCCCTATGTGCAGTGAGGCGGCTAAAGCCGCGCGTGCACGTTATAATGTTATGGTTATGTCTCTTTTCTCAATCGTTAACTCTATGGCAATTTTACAGGGTTTTAATTGAGTTGTAATTTTGACTAAATGAAAGCATGTACGGGTTTAATACTGCTTGCACATTGGATCTAATTGAAAACAGGCACATGACTTCCATGCTTGACAAAGCCTTAGGTATCAAAGGGCCATGCAGAACAGTTGCAAATCATTTGCCCAATTTGTTTTTCTTATTTGTTATTTGACAGTTTTCTGGTTCACAGATTTTTCACGTCTATTTGAACATGTTTAAGGTGAGAAATGGGATCACCACACACAAAGTCTATAGACATAAGCAAATACACACATGTCACATGCGTATACACACACACAACGTTTTGGATTGCACTATGCACGATCACATTACCTCATCTATCATGAATTTCAGAGGCCAGAAAGCTGACATGCATGCAATTGTTATTTTAAATGGCCGTCTGTGAAAGCTGGTCCCGAGGTCTGCGGAGCCACTCACCCAGTTGGGTTGGGAGGAAGGGGCTAAGGAGGATGCATGGGGGCAGGTGGTGCATTAGGAGCACGAGGGTTAAAATATTTCCTTTCTTCTGAGAAATCTATTGCCCAAAATTATTTGTTACACCATCGCCTCTTTAACATTTTGTCCACCAACAGTATTTTGTTTCAGATATACACTACCGGTCAAAAGTTTTAGAACACCTACTCATTCAAGGGTTTTTCTTAATTTTTACTATTTTCTACATTGCAGAATAATAGTGAAGACATCAAAACTATGAAATAGCAGATATGGAATCATGTAGTAACCAAAAAAGGGTTAAACAAATCCAAACATATTTTATATTTCAGATTCTCTAAATAGCCACCCTTTGCTTTGATGACAGCTTTGCACACTCTTGGCATTCTCTTAACCAGCTTCACCTGGAATGCTTTTCCAACAGTCTTGAAGGAGTTCCCACATATGCTGAGCACTTGTTGGCTGCTTTTCCTTCACTCTGCAGTCTGACTCATCCCAAACCATCTCAATTTGGTTTAGGTCAGAGGATTGTGGAGGCCAGGTCATCTGATGCCGCTCTCCATCACTCTCCTGCACAGTCTGGAGGTGTGTTTGGTCATTGTCCAGTTGAAAAACAAATGATAGTCCTACTAAGCCCAAACCAGATGGGATGGCGTATCGCTGCAGAATGCTGTGGTAGCCATGCTTGTTAAGTGTGCCTTGAATTCGAAATAAATCATAGACAGTGTCACCAGCAAACCACCCCCACACCATAATACCTCCTCCTCCATGCTTTACGGTGGGAAATACACATGCGGAGATTATCCGTTCACCCACACCACATCTCACAAAGACACGGCGGTTTGGACCAAAAATCGGCAATTTGGACTCCAGACCAAAGGACACATTTCCACCAGTCTAATGTTCGTTGCTCATGTTTCTTGGCCCAAGCAAGTCTCTTCTTCTTATTGGTTTCCTTTAGTAGTCATTTATTTGCAGCAATTCGACCATGACGGCCTGATTCACACAGTCTCCTCTGAACAGTTGATGTTGAGATGTGTCTTAGGCTGGTAACTCTAATGAACTTATCCTCTGCAGAAGATATAACTCTAGGTCTTCCTTTCCTGTGGCGGTCCTCATGAGAGCCAGTTTCATCATAGTGCTTGATGGTTTTTGCAACTGCACTTGAAGAAATCTTCAAAGTTCTTTAAATTTTCCGCATTGACTGATCTTCATGTCTTAAAATAATGATGGACTGTCGTTTTTCTTTGCTTATTTGAGCTGTTCTTGCCATAATATGGACTTGGTCTTTTACCAAATAGCGCTTTCTTCTGTGTACCCCCTCCCCCCTACCTTGTCACAACACAACTGACTGACTCAAATGCATTAAGAAGGACAGAAATTCCACAAATTAACTTTTGACAAGGCACACCTGTTAATTGAAATGCATTCCAGATGACTACCTCATGAAGCTGGTTGAGAGAATGCCAAGAGTGTGCAAAGCTGTCATCAAGGCAAAGGGTGGCTACTTTGAAGAATCTCAAATATAAAATATATTTGGATTTTTTTAACACTTCTTTGGTTACTACGTGGTTCCATATATGTTATTTCATAGTGTTGATGTCTTCACTATTATTCTACAATGTAGAAAATAATAAAAACAAAGAAAAACCCTTGAATGAGTAGGTGTTCTAAAACTTTTGACCAGTAGTGTAAGTGATTGCATTGGTATGTTTGTAGGTCATTTGATCAGATGGCATAAATGTATCCTTTGTTACCATCTCTCTGCAGACAGTCCACACTTGGAAGGCTAATGTGTGTGTGGGAGAATATTTCATCTCTGTACAAGCACTATGCCAGGAGCTGCAGACACCCACCCTCCACTCCCCTTCCCCTCCTCGTCCCCTCCTCTCTCACGTTCTACACCCCAGGTTAATTAAACTTCCCCATCTTCCTTAAAGTTGGCTTTTAAACAAAGTGCAACATGTCATTTAATTAAGTTTAAGTCCTCATAATGAAGGACTGATACAGTATGTGTGTGAGTTCTTGCATTTACGGCCACGTGTGTGTGTGGAGTGGTGGGTGTCTGTGTGCGTGCGTGTGTGCTTGCGTGCAGATATGTGCGTGTGTGTGTGTGTGTTTGCATATGTGTGTGTACATGTGTGATTATTTGGGTTTATGCTGTAAAGCAGTGTAGGAATTCGGAAGTCAGTTATCAATGAAGTCTATTGGAACACTTCCTGACATGTCTGTAACAACATGTCTGACCCTGATCTAGTGTGTACTGCACTGTGCTGTGCTGTACTGTACTATGCTGTGATGTGCTCTGCTGTGGTGTACTGTACAGAAGAGGAGAGGAGAAGACAGGAGAGGAGAGGAGCCATAGTAGCCCTCAGTCTCTGGTTTCCTCCGTTCATAGCCTGCAGGCCACAGTCTACATTCCTCTGCAATGATGCATAATACTGAGGATCCATGAGGTTAAGTGTGAACGGAGCAGGCTGCCTTGCGGCACACAGCAGATACAGTAGGGAGGGGTTACTCACACCAGTTACCAGGGCAACTTCAACTCGGTCCAATGTAACGAGAAGAGCCTCTCCCCCTCTCTTCTCCTCTTAGTCACTCTTTTGTTTCTTCCTCTCTTCTCCTCTCCTCCGTTCCTGTCCTCACTCCCTCTGTTCCTCCCTCCCTCCCTTTGTTCCTCTCCTCCCTCTGTTCCCTCTTCCCTCTGTTCCCTCTTCCCTCCCTCCGTACCTCTGTACCTCCCTCCGTTCCTCTCTCCCTTCCTCCCCCCATGGCTGTGTGATTTATACGGAGTGAGCCTTCCTCTTTCTCTCAGGGTGAGACTGTGCTTTGGGCAGCCAGCCAGAGGGCCTTCATTAATTGGATGTCAGTAATCTGGTCACCTTGAGAGATAGTTAAAAGGGCAACACTCTATTAGCTTTGGTTTATGGTGAGCAAATTAATACGTGCACACACACACATACTTGGGCAAACACACACACACAAAAATGGTGCTAAATAATATTTAGATATTGTATATTATAGCAACACTCCGCAATGGTGACCTAAATTTCTAAAATGATAATGATACAACTTTGTTTAAAATGGGTTTAAAATGTGTAGGTTGAACTTGGTTGGTTAGCTACCTGCAGATTCCTGCAGGGTGGTATGGTAACGTCAT
The DNA here is from genome assembly GCF_045679555.1 of Salvelinus alpinus. Lineage (NCBI taxonomy): Eukaryota > Metazoa > Chordata > Actinopteri > Salmoniformes > Salmonidae > Salvelinus > Salvelinus alpinus. The sequence continues at coordinate 33,274,253 of NC_092104.1, forward strand.
GAGTTGGGATTATGGTTCATTGACAATCTGACAGCACAGTTGCAATCACCAATGCTCTGGATAACATGAAAACAGCCTAACCAGCTCTGCTAGGGCGAGTAAAATGGTCAGAGTGGGGTATTCTCTCATTATGTGTCTGGAAGTACATAGCAAGCTAGCCAATGTTAGCCAGGTAGCTTGGGTGCTTGACTGCCATTGTGAAATCAGAACGTTTGGATCAACCCTACTCATCAGCCAGAGCGTCCAGTGTGCGCTCTGAACGCTCCGAGAGCGAAACGCTCTGAACTTACGAGAATTTACAAATGGACAATCTGACAGCACAGTTGTAGTCGCCAACACTTTGGATAACAGAACAGCCTAACCAGCTCTGCTAGGGCAAGTAATGTTCAGTGATCTGTTCTCTCATTTGTGTCTGGAAGTAGCTAGCAGGTTAGTTGGGTGCTTGACTGCTGCTGTTAGTACAGAACCCTAAGATCAATTCTTAAAGAGATGGGTGGGGCTAAATCTTAAGAGGGTGTGAACGATGCTGAATGGGTGTAGACAAAGAAGGGCTCTCCAGTAGTAGTACCAAAAGATTCAAAGGCGGTTTATAAATTACAAAGCAGAATTACTTTCCCATTGTTCCTCAACTGTTGTGTATGATATACAATTTTGTAGCTCTGAGTCTCTACTTTTATCCAAAAAACACAATTTCACATTTTGCTACATACAGTATGACCGATTTGAGCCTGTCGGTCACATTTTGTATCGGTGAAAATGACACAGTCATCACTGAATCTACTGACCAAGAGTGAATTTTGACATTCTTTATACAGTAATATCATTCATTTATAGCAATGACACTGCTTTAGAATGAACCTGCTCATAAAACATGGCGATTGTACTAGCACAGACAATGATGGCCAATTAGCTTCTTCTTACCCTGCAGTAGATTGGAAAACTAGCACATCTTGGAGATGCTTTGCTTTTTTCCCCTCCAAATTGTGGGTGGATTCATATCGTCTTGGATTGTTTCCTTTTCCAGAGTTTTCCTTTGCCTGTCTTTTTTCATGTTTACACTACCTTTCAAATGTTTGGGGTCACTTAGAAATGTCCTTGTTTTTGAAAGAAAAGCACATTTTTTGTCCATTAAAATAACATCAAGTTGATCAGAAATACAGAACAATATTTTTCACATGGAATAGCCTTCATTTCTCAGAACAAGAATAGACAAGTTTCAGAAGAAAGTTCTTTGTTTCTGGCCATTTTGAGCCTGTAATCGAACCCACAAATGCTGATGCTCCAGATACTCAACTAGTCTAAAGAAGGCCAGTTTTATTGCTTCATTAATTAGCACAACAGTTTTCAGCTGTGCTAACATAATTGCAAAAGGCTTTTCTAATGATCAATTGGCCTTTTAAAATGATAAACTTGGATTAGCTAACACAACGTGCCATTGGAACACAGGAGTGATGGTTGCTGATAATGAGCTTCTGTACGCCTATGTAGATATTCCATAAAAAATCTGCCGCTTCCAGCTACAATAGTCATTTACAACATTAACTTCTAAGTGATCCCTTCGTGCGCCAATCCCGTTAACTCGATTGATTTGACAACACCCAGTGAAATAGCAGCGCGCCAAATTCACAAACAGAAATACTCATAATAATTAATAAATCATACAAGTGTTATACATCGGTTTAAAGATTAACTTCTTGTTAATCCAGCCACAGTGTCAGATTTCAAAAAGGCTTTAAGGCGAAAGCAAACCATGCTATTATCTGAGGACAGCACCCCATCAAACAAACACATGAAAATCATAATTCAACCCGCCAGGCACGACACAAAAGTCAGAAATAACGATATAATTCATGCCTTACCTTTGAAGATCTTCTTCTGTTGGCACTACAGTATGTCCATTAAATATCACAAATGGTCCTTTTGTTCGATAAATTCTGTCGTTATATCCCCAAAATGTCAATTTATTTGGCGCATTTGAAAATACACCGGTTCCAACTCGCGCAACATGACTACAAAGTATCTAATAAGTTACCTGTAAACTTGATCCAAACATTTCAAACAACTTTCCTAATCCAGCTTTAGGTATTTTTAAACGTAAATAATCAATAAAATTTAAGACGGAATAAACTGTGTTCAATACCGGACGAAAACAAAGTGGAGAAAGCTTTCAGGTCGTGCTCCCCAACCACAACAGTACACTTGGCTATCCACCCAGATAGGAAATGGCTGCTTCTTCATTTCTCAAAGGAAAAACATCAACCAATTTCTAAAGACTGTTGACATCTAGTGGAAGCGATAGGAACTGCAAGCTAGTGCCTTAGAAATCTAGATCCACATAGAAACCCATTGAAAAGAAAGTGACCTCAAAAAAAGATTTTCCTGGATGGTTTGTCCTCTGGGTTTCGTCTGCCAAATAAGTTCTGTTATACTCACAGACATAATTTTAACAGTTTCAGAAACTTTAGAGTGTTTTCTATCCAACTCTAGCAATGATATCCATATCCTAGCTTCTGGGCCTGAGTAGCAGGCAGTTTACTTTGGGCACACTTTTCATCCGGACGTGAAAATAGTGCCCCCTAGCCTTAATGTCTACACAGTATTTCTGATTAATTTGATGTTATTTTAATGGACATAAAATGTGCTTTTCTTTCAAAAACAAGGACATTTCTAATTGACCCCAAACTTTTGAACGGTAGTGTATGTGAATATCTGTGTTTTTTATTTTATTATTCGGCCACTCAATTAGCTTGAGTATCTGTCTGGTTATTTCAGAGGGGTGGGAGGTGGGGGGACTGGAGACTTGGGGTGTATGTGGACCAGATGTTTGTGCCCAGATGAGGGAGGGGTTATGGGGAGGGGTTAGGGGGTAGGAGGGGTGGACTACAGAGGGGGGAACATGCCTGGTCTCAATTAGGCAGGGGGAGGGCAGCTTTGGACTGCTGTAAAAAAAAAAGGAGACGGAGGACAGTCAGGTGATGCGGGGGAAAAGATTGTCAAGTGCACATCTTCCTCTCTATGCTATGTGAATAAGATAAGCCATTCTGAATCCATACACAGGTGAGGTTAATAAGGCAGTAATACAGGATATTTGCTGGACTAAAGTCCTTTTTAATTGATGATCTGTTTACATATTTCCTACCCAGGGTGTGTCTGCAGTATGTGATCTCTGTGCATAATACATGTTTAAATCGATTTAAAAGCTTAATTTTTGGGGAACAATGATGTAATCTCTGTCCTAGGCATACAGTAGAGGGAACCAACGAAAAAGTGTCTTGTTGCACAGGGAATAGAGAAGGTTCGGACTGACTTCGCAACCAGTGCAACCCGGAAAACACATTACTGGACATGTGCTATAATAGAAAAGCATGGTGTCATGTACTAACAGTATAGCGTTAATTGCTTAGTTACTAAAACATACAGTATGTGCCAGTGGACAATAACATCTGCAATTCATATTAAGCTACAGCATTGTCTTATTTCAAAATATGATGCTAAAGAAAATAATCAGTACATCAATATTGACACAAAAACCTGGTATGTCATCCAAACAAGGTGATATGTAATACTTTTATCTTACTTATATTTATTAATGATCACCAAGAATGTATTCACAATTATTGCATGGTGATACAATACACAATACACCCACACATAACACCAATGTGTAAAAAGTTAAGGTATTACAAAACAAATTACAACCTAGTCTTGGTCATATTGATCTGTTGGTTTGGACTTTGACCATCATCTCATTAACATTGTTGTGGTAAAACATATGTAAGTGTATTGACAGAGGAGCAAAGGACCAGACTGCTGAGACGAGGGGCCCCAGACCAGGTAAATCGGTAATTAGGATTATACAGTGGGGCAAAAAAGTATTTAGTCAGCCACCAATTGTGCAAGTTCTCCCACTTAAAAAGATGAGAGAGGCCTGTAATTTTCATCATAGGTACACTTCAACTACGACAGACAAAATGAGGAAAAGAAATCCAGAAAATCACATTGTAGGATTTTTAATGAATTTATTTGCAAATTATGGTGGAAAATAAGTATTTGGTCAATAACAAAAGTTTATCTCAATACTTTGTTATATACCCTTTGTTGGCAATGACAGAGGTCAAACGTTTTCTGTAAGTCTTCACAAGGTTTTCACACACTGTTGCTGGTATTTTGGCCCATTCCTCCATGCAGATCTCCTCTAGAGCAGTGATGTTTTGGGGCTGTTGCTGGGCAACACGGACTTTCAACTCCCTCCAAAGATTTTCTATGGGGTTGAGATCTGGAGACTGGCTAGGCCACTCCAGGACCTTGAAATGCTTCTTACGAAGCCACTCCTTCGTTGCCCGGGCGGTGTGTTTGGGATCGTTGTCATGCTGAAAGACCCAGCCACGTTTCATCTTCAATGCCCTTGCTGATGGAAGTAGGTTTTCACTCAAAATCTCACGATACATGGCCCCATTCATTCTTTCCTTTACACGGATCAGTCGTCCTGGTCCCTTTGCAGAAAAACAGCCCCAAAGCATGATGTTTCCACCCCCATGCTTCACAGTAGGTATGGTGTTCTTTGGATGCAACTCAGCATTCTTTGTCCTCCAAACACGACGAGTTGAGTTTTTACCAAAAAGTACTGTTTTGGTTTCATCTGACCATATGACATTCTCCCAATCTTCTTCTGGATCATCCAAATGCTCTCTAGCAAACTTCAGACGGGCCTGGGCATGTACTGGCTTAAGCAGGGGGACACGTCTGGCACTGCAGGATTTGAGTCCCTGGCGGCGTAGTGTGTTACTGATGGTAGGCTTTGTTACTTTGGTCCCAGCTCTCTGCAGGTCATTCACTAGGTCCCCCCGTGTGGTTCTGGGATTTTTGCTCACCGTTCTTGTGATCATTTTGACCCCACGGGGTGAGATCTTGCGTGGAGCCCCAGATCGAGGGAGATTATCAGTGGTCTTGTATGTCTTCCATTTCCTAATAATTGCTCCCACAGTTGATTTCTTCAAACCAAGCTGCTTACCTATTGCAGATTCAGTTTTCCCAGCCTGGTGCAGGTCTACAATTTTGTTTCTGGTGTCCTTTGACAGCTCTTTGGTCTTGGCCATAGTGGAGTTTGGAGTGTGACTGTTTGAGGTTGTGGACAGGTGTCTTTTATACTGATAACAAGTTCAAACAGGTGCCATTAATACAGGTAACGAGTGGAGGACAGAGGAGCCTCTTAAAGAAGAAGTTACAGGTCTGTGAGAGCCAGAAATCTTGCTTGTTTGTAGGTGACCAAATACTTATTTTCCACCATAATTTGCAAATAAATTCATAAAAAATCCTACAATGTGATTTTCTGGATTTCTTTTTCTTATTTTGTCTGTCATAGTTGAAGTGTACCTATGATGAAAATTACAGGCCTCTCTCATCTTTTTAAGTGGGAGAACTTGCACAATTGGTGGCTGACTAAATACTTTTTTGCCCCACTGTATGTATTTTTTAAATGACCCTGTCTCTCAGGCCTTCCCAATTTAGACCCCTATAGAGTTAAATAAGATTCAAAGCACTTTTCCATCTTTACCCACTAATACATTTCTGAAATTGTGCATGATTCCCCCGTCTCTGGAACACTTCATCCCACTCCAGAAGGGGGGTTTGGGATGCAAGCCAGTCAGCCAGTTATGCACTTTTTGCCTTGACTGTGTATTTATTTGTCTCTTCAATTAGCTTTTTGGGAAATTCTGTATATTCTGTCTCTAAAATGTGTCTTATTTTGTAAGGGCCAGAGAGGTGGATTTTGGCTGTGTTATTTTTATTTCTGTTATCACTTTAAACAGAGTATAGAAGCACGGTGTCACGTTACTGAATAGCTTTGGTGTCTCCTCTGCTTTTGACACAACAGGCCTGTGTCCAATCCAGAGATCTTCCCCCTGACCTTTGACCCTGAAATCCTGCGAGGAAATGAAGAGAAAGGCATTGGTCTCAGTAGAGGGAGCGGCAGAAGGGGGTGGCCGTCTATAGCTGCTGACGCAAAGTTTTTTCTCTCCATTTTTTTGCTTCTTCTTGAGACTAACTTTATTCTAAACACTTGAAAATCTTCCACATGTGCAAGCAATTAAGTTTCACGACTGACTCTGGGTGGGAGAGACACACATACACATACCCACATGCACACACACAAACGCATGCACGCACACATTCACTTTAACAACAACATATTTACATAGTTAGAGATTAAGATGACACTGGCTCTCTGATGGCTTCAGGATCTTTCATCTATACAGGTCCAGTTTAAGTGAACTTACAGTGGTTTAATTGTTCCAAAAGAGTTACAGCATCTTGTTAACTTCTGGAAAAATGTTGGCAGCTAAAAGATTCAGTGCCTTTCTAAGGACAACCCACCTATAAATAACTGTAAAAGTCACTGAAAACTTCTTGCCATTATAGAAAGGTACTGCTGTAGCCTTGCTTAAAGTTGGTTGGCAAGCACCTCAACCAAACAGCAAATAAATACAAGTTTAACTGTCCATAAAGAACGAGGGATAGATTGCCATAGAATTTCGACAGAGATTTGATTTGTAACTTTTTATTTCTCACATCATGTCGCTCTTCATGGGGCATCACTTTTGATTAAGTTAAAAGTCAACTTATGGAACAACCGTAAATGCATTCTAATAATGTATGTTATTTCTTTTTTTTAAAGCCAATTTTAGGACCAAATTGAAGACCCTTAGAACATATCCAATCATTTATTATTGTACACGTGATACTTTTGGTCACAGTGCTACCTGGCCTGTGATAGTTTACCTTAGAGTAGATTGATCCAACTATATGCATAGTTCAAACAAACCTTAAAATCCCCAAACCAATGACATGTCACCTTACACCTTGGCCAATCACATTAGAGTGAGCTACTGAGGTAGCACCTACTCACATAAACAAGTCCCAAGCTCCACCACAAATTTAAATCAACGTGGACAAAAAAATAGAAAGCCAACTTTTTTGCTCTGTGTGTTTTCAGACCCAGAAACATTAGGAGAAGGGTCGTCCAGGCAGAAATGACTGGGAGAAGCCTCAACTGGTGTGTCCTGGAGAAACTTGCTCGGAACCGAGTGAGATGAAGGACATTCCTCAATGGCCTATGCTGCCTATAGAAGCCAATGGCTTACTCAAGTAGGTCAGGTTTTCAGACTCTCCATTGAGTCATCTATTGTAGAGTGACATTGCTCACAAATACTTACAGTGACAACAATCCATGCACTACTGTATTTGCACAACCAGCTTGGATCATCAGAATCAGAACACCAAGCAGTGGGTGGCAAGAGCAGGGAGGTTACAGATGTCTACTTAGATTACTGATGATAAATGTGTCCGTCCAGAGTTAAGGCTCTCCCTTTCATTAATCTACCCCCAAACCCCTCCGCTAATAAATAGTTGCCACTGTTTACGAGCAAGCACTGACATTTATACCTTTGAGAACCGTTGGCCATTAGTGTGTGGTTGCCTTCACACACACTCCACATTAACAACAATTTAGTTAATTAGTTAACAGTGTTTTGTATACCAAGGGCTAATTCATTAAGTGGATGTCAGGCAGACATGTGGTGGCTTTTATTTAATTATCTTGTGCACTTTGCCCCTCTCTCAGTTGTAGTGTCCATTGACTGTGATGTTGTGTTGCACTTCGGTGAAATTGCAACGGCCAATAAATTCAGAGGAACCGCCCTGTATCCTAATGTCTTTATTCATTTCTGAATTCCTAACAGTAGTCTATTTCTGAACATGTACCCTTTCTATACAATGTAACGCAACCTGATGAAAGCCCTGTTCCGTAGGGAATTTGACATGCCACCACACTATTATTAAATTACAAAAGAATCCCTGTGGTAGCGTTGGTGATAATGATTTGAAAAATTATAAACGCTCACGTTGAATGTAATTTAAAAGCAATTATAGGATCACTAACTTTTTCAAACAATCATTACCTAGAGTAGGTGTTGAATGCCATATCTTTGGAAATGTTGGCCAATGGAATAATTAAAGGGAGTGTAGCACTTATTTCTCAATGCCAGAAATGCATATATTAGTAACTTAGAGCACCCCAAGAAAACATTGTAAAATTACAAACTCTTGAATCAATTGTTATAATATTATAATGTGGTTCTAAAAGTTGGGTTTGAGTTTTTTTCCAAATCAGCTCTAACTTCGGAAAAAAACGTCCACGGCTATCAACAATGGAAGGCGTGATTCAGCAAGAAGTTGCTTCTCAAAGTAGATGCTATCCCTACCATCAAGGTGGCTTCTAAAGCATATCAAACCACCAGCACCACCAGCAGAGACCAAGCATTATAATGGGCTTCAGTGAGCATGGAAGTCAACCGGGTAAGTGAAAGAGCTAGCTAGCTTGCTACCTCTATGCTAATGTTGGCTAGCTTTAGCACATTTAGCTCACTTCTTCCATCTAAATAACACTGATACAACTAACCAAATGTAAACATGTCTGCCAGCTGTTGGTAGCTAACTGCTGAGTATGTCATACTATAGATATTACAAGCCTATGGGAAAAAGTAGTTTTGGCTGCGATGGAGGTCACTGTATAGAGAAAGTTTTTAAGGTGTTTTTGAGGGCTGTGCGTTGTGGTAATTCGGCCATTGTGTGGCTCCGGGGGAGTTTTCTATACAGCTTTCCGAGTGCGGGCTAAACTAAAATGCAATGCTTTGGCCATGGGTCCAATCGTGGATATTGTGGCATTTCAGAGAAGCCCCAGAGCCATGCTTTATTTGAATGAGTGGATTGTGGATTTTGCTCAACGGGAAAGTACATTTTTTGATCTTAGGATCAATGTTGTCACAGTTGCTTCTTGTTGAAGAGGCAGCTGCTAACATTAGCTTGCTATAACTAGCTATCCTCTTCCTCAGTTTCTGAATGAATTTGTGGCTCTTTCTTTCAAGGTAGCAAAATAAGTTTTGTTTTGTTTGTGTACTGCCATATGTTGATAACATAGCTACGTTTGTAACTGGTATAGGCTAGTAAATATTCTCAACCTAGCCAGCTAATGTTAGACGGCAAGCTAAAAACGGGGAAAGAAGGTGGAGAGAATTCACTTTCTGTTTCATCTGTTGCTGGCTTGCTAATGTTCACTCAAATACGTATTTCCACATCTAATTGATGAAATTAGATTTTTATTCTATAAAGATTTGAATTGTGTCTATTTTGTGAATATTGTAGAAAAATCATGACAGACATCTTCCACTTACCACGTACAGTAGGCTATTGTCAATATGTTCCTCCACCGTGTGAGTCATAGAAGTTCGGGGCTTTCCGGCAGTCTTCGTTGTTTTTATATGCGGGAGCATAAATTGTAAACTAACACAGAATTTTAAAAGTTAGAATCCATATATATTAGTTAATATACAGCACCAACGACATACATATCTGTTACCTGGACTCCTTATGGCTGCAATCCCGTTAACGGGATCGATATGACAACAGCCAGTGAAAGTGCAGGGCGCCAAATTCAAACAACAGAAATCTCATAATTAAAATTCCTCAAGCATACAAGTATTTCACACCATTTTAAAGATACACTTGTTGTTAATCCCACCAAAGTGTCCGATTTCAAAAAGGCTTTACAGCGAAAGCACCACAAACGATTATGTTAGGTCACCGCAAAATCACAGAAAAACACAGCCATTTTTCCAGCCAAAGACAGGAGTCACAAAAAGCAGAAATAGAAATAAAATGAATCACTAACCTTTGATGATCTTCATCAGATGACACTCATAGGACTTCATGTTACCCAATACATATATGTTTTGTTCGATAAAGTTCATATTTATATCCAAAAATCTCAGTTTACATTGGCGCCATGTTCAGAAATGCCTCCAAAATATCCGGAGAAATTGCAGGGAGCCACATCAAATAACAGAAATACTCATCATAAACTTTGTTGAAAGATACATGTTTTACATAGAATTAAAGATACACTTGTTCTTAATGCAACTGCTGTGTCAGATTTCAAAAAAGCTTTACGGCAAAAGCACAATATTCAATAATCTGAGAACAGCGTTCAGCCACAAAAGGAAGCCATACAGTTACCTGCCAAATTGTGCAGTCAACAAAAGTCATAAATAGCATTATAAATCTTCACTTACCTTTGCTGATCTTTGTCGGAATGCACTCCCAGGACTCCCACTTCCACAAGAAATGTTCATTTTGTTCGGTAATGTCCATAATTTATGTACAAATAGCTATTTTTGTTAGCGTGTTTGGTAAACAAATCCAAAGTCAGGAAGCGCATTCACTAAAAGCAGACGAAATGTCAAAAAGTTCCGTAACAGTCAGTAGAAACATGTCAAACGATGTATTGAATCAATCTTTAGGATGTTTTAAAAATAAATCTTCAATAATGTTCCAACCAGAGTATTCCATTGTCTTCAGAAGTGCGATGGAACAGAGCTCCCTCTCATGTGAACGCGCATGGTCAGAGCATGGTCAGCTCATGATAGACCTTACTTATTCTCGTCTCCTTCGGCCCCACTTCACAGTAGAAGCATCAGACAAGGTTCTACAGACTGTTGACATTTAGTGGAAGCCGTAGGAATTGGAAACTGACCCATGTCCCACTGTGTATTCGATAGGCGATGAGTTGAAAACCTACAAACCTCAGATTTCCCACTTTCTGGTTGGATTTCTTTCTCAGGTTTTTGCCTGCCATATGAGTTCTGTTATACTCACAGACATCATTCAAACAGTTTTAGAAACTTCAGAGTGTTTTCTATCCAATACGAATACTAATATGCATATATTAGCAACTGGGACTGAGGAGCAGGCAGTTTACTCTGGGCACCTTTTCATCCAAGCTACTCAATAATGCCCCTGCAGCCATAAGAAGTTAATTAAATGTTAATCAATCATTTGGAGGGGGACAAGGCTCACAGGCAGGGCAGGTGGAGTAAACATGTAGGTAGGTAGGAGAAGGTATGGAGGCCTGGTAATCAGTGTTAGGGAAGCTACTCTGAAAATATAGATTACCAAGCTACAAATTACTTCACTCTGGAAGATGTTAAGCTACACTAAAGCTACTCTTAAGAAAAATATAGCTTATTTAATTAAAGTTACTTAGAAAAAGTTCCAGTAGTAAGCTACACCGCTACATGGCAAAAAAGTAATTAACTACCGAAAACAACGCTTCGATTTGAATATAGTTCAACTGCTACCAAGCTACTGCAAATGTAGTGAAATCATTTGTTGAACTACATGTAGTTCACTACTCCCCAACACTGCTGATAATACAGACAGAAAATTACAATGAGTGTAGATATTCTGTCATTTCTGGAGTGAGATTATGGATGTCTTCTATGTAAGGATGTCTTCTCTAATTTTACATTACCCAATCCCATCCAATCATGTGTCCTGACATGTTTCTTCACTGATTGCACTGATAAGCGACATGCTTTGCCAAACACACACTATACATAAAGCATACTGTGATGTTATTCTCTGTGTTTTAGAGACAGAGAATCACAGACACATTCACACACAGGCTCTCCCCTCCAGTTTTGCCACAAGGCTCTGTTTTCCAGCTGTTTAAACTGCTGCTGAAATTAGCTGCTCAGCCATTGGAAGGGAAGACAGGCAGGATATCAGTAGTTACTGTTTGATTGGCAGAGTAGCTGCAATTAGCAGGTTGGATCCCTATTTTATATGAACATGTATGAAAACAGCTCAGAGAAGCACACTGTGGTTTAACCTCACACACTGATCCAGGAGCTGTGGTATAGTGAGCTGATTTCAATCTTCTGCTGCTATCCACCCAACCCACATGGGCCAACCCAGAGTCTCTAAACTCTGATGAGGAACTGTGCAGTGATAGAGATGTGCTATTACGAGTTGGGTGTTGTAGGAATCCATGATATGCCTGTACAGTATCATTGGTCATGACCAAGCCAATATCAAGGTTGAATAATCACCTGTGACTGTCCTACTCTTTTCTGATTCTCATGGCATTATCATAAGCAATACAAACAGAACAGAGTTAATAGCACAACGAGTGTAGAGGCATCCGTTTACAGGCCTCTGTGTGTCTACTCCCCCCAGCAGCACTCAGGAGAGGCTCAGCAGTGGTCTCCGTCCTTATCAAAGCACATTTAACAGGGGGTAATCCAATCAGGTGGGATAACAGGCCTGCTCTCTCTGCTCTGCTCTGTGTGGAGGAGGATCAGGGGACTCCTCTGCTTCCCATTACTGTGTGTCTCTCTCTCCAGCCGGGGCTTTCCTAATCCCATTTCCCCATCTAAAGCCTAAACCCAAACAAGCACACAGGACAATAATCTCTGGTCACACTCCTGATTCTGCTAATGGAGAATCTCTCTCTATCTCTGTTTGTCTGTCTCTCTCTGTCTCCGTCTCTCTCTCTGTCGCTCTCTCTCTAAATCTCTCTCTCTGTGTCTGTCTCTCTCCCTCTCTCTGTATTTACCCCTCTTTGTATTCTCTTCATCTTTGTTCATAAGTAACGTTACTGTATGTCTGTTTTCATTCTTCATTTTTCAACACACATAAATAACCACAGAGTGCTGGTGAGAATCTGGACAGCACAGATCCGATGTTTTCAATTGAGCATGTCAACAGCATTGTTTGTGAGCATGTTTGAATGCCAGTTGTCTGATTGTTGTTGCCAAATACAACAACAATGCCTAACAGAAAAATATATCAAAACAATTTGATGCCGAAAGGGTAAAAAGGTGGGGATTTGCTTGGCTGCATCCCTTGTCCGTCTCTCTGTCGTTGTGTAGGCACATGCGACCCAGATGCAGATATAGCTCTCGGTCTGGATGAGTCTGATCCAAGGACTGGCTTCTCCAGATGCCACCCTCAGTGTCTCAGATCACTTACACGCTCGGATGGACTCTCTCAGCTTCATCCACAGTTATCATTTCTCTTTCTTTGTTTCGATCAGAGAGATGTGGCCCCAACTTTCTAATAAATACCAATTGAAAATTACTGGCTGGTGCATTATGCTTCAAACAACACTGTTCCATTCTGAGTTTTCATGTTCCATATAGAAGCCATTATTCTTTGTCTCGTATCTTTGTGTGAAGGTGTTAATTACTATTGCTGAATGTTTTGTGGATGAGGAGGAAAATCTTTATGTTCTGGTATCTGTGGAAGTAAAATGTGTGGGCCTAGTAATATTTGACAAATCATCATCATAGGCCACCAGCTCTCCTTTTGTGTTCCTTTTAGATGCATTTGGACAAAGGAGATGGAGGGCTGTGGTCTATCATGGAACACAATCTCCAGACAGGCAGAAGATGGACAACAGTGGTGCTCTCTCGTGACGAAGCCTTATGTTCCACATACGAACAAAGAGGATTAAGTAAAGTAAAGTAAGTATCAAATCAAATCAAAGTTTATTTGTCACGTGCGCCGATGAAAGGGGTGCGAACTGGCGGCAGAGAAGTCAGACGCAGGAGAGCAATAACTGTGTTTCCAACGGCGCAGTTTATTAACAAAAACCCACCGGAAAACAGAATAATAAAATAAATGGGTACATAACCCAATGCACACCAGGACAGACGTGCACTTACAACAAACAATCACCGACAAGGACATGAGGGGGAACAGAGGGTTAAATACACAACATGTAATTGATGGGATTTGAACCAGGTGTGATGGAAGACAAGACAAAACCAAAGAAAAATGAAAAGAGGATCAGCGATGGCTAGAAGGTCGGTGACTTCGACCGCCGAACGACCCCGGGACCAACTTCGGTGGAAGTCGTGACAGAACCCCCCCCCCCCCCCTGACGCGTGGCTCCAGCAGCTCGTCGACACCGACCTCGGGGACGACCCGGAGGGCGAGGCGCAGGGCGATCCGGACGAAGACGGTGGAACTCCTGCAGCATAGATGGGTCCAACACGTCCTCGACCGGAACCCAGCACCTCTCCTCCGGGCCGTACCCCTCCCACTCCACGAGATACTGAAGGCGGAGGAACCTCCCGCACATCAGACTAGACTCCTGGAGCGTGCCAGCCACCACCGGCCTGAGGAGAGACACATGGAACAAGGGGTTAATACGGTAATCGGGTGGAAGCTGTAACCTATAACAAACCTCGTTCACTCTCCTCAGGACTTTAAATGGCCCCAAAAACTGCGGACCCAGCTTCCGGCAGGGCAGGCGAAGGGGCAGGTTTCGGGTCGAGAGCCAGACCCGGTCTCACTGCGGTGGTGATCTGCATTCCTCTTTTGGCGCGCCACGGCCATGCCGAAGGTGGATATGGACGGCTTCCCATGTCTTGCCAGACCCAGTCGTCCACCGCAGGAACCTCGGTCTGACCCTGATGCCGGCTGGCTGGTACCCCAGTACGCACTGGAAGGGAGAGAGGTTAGTGGAGGAGTGGCGGAGCGAGTTCTGTGCCATCTCGGCCCAGGGCACGAACGCCGCCCACTCCCCTGGCCGGTCCTGGCAATAGGACCGCAGAAACCTGCCCAAATCCTGGTTAACTCTCTCCACCTGCCCATTACTCTCGGGGTGAAACCCTGAAGTAATGCTGATCGAGACCCCCAGACATTCCATGAACACCTTCCAGACCCTAGACGTGAACTGGGGACCCCAATCAGACACTATATCCTCAGGCACCCCGTAGTGCCGGAAGACGTGTGTAAACAAGGCCTCCGCAGTCTGTAGGGCCGTAGGGAGACCGGGCAGAGGGAGGAGACGACAGGACTTAGAGAAACGATCTACAACGACCAGGATCGCGGTGTTACCCTGTGAGAGTGGAAGATCAGTCAGAAAATCCACCGACAGGTGCGACCAAGGCCGCTGCAGAATGGGTAAGGGGTGTAGCTTACCTCTGGGTAGGTGGCTAGGAGCCTTACACTGGGCGCACACCGAGCAGGAGGAAACATAAACCCTCACGTCCTTAGCCAAGGTAGGCCACCAGTACCTCCCGCTCATACAGCGCACTGTCCGACCGATCCCAGGATGACCAGAGAAGGCCGACGTGTGGGCCCAATAGATCAACCGGTCATGAACAGCAGACGGGACGTACAGACGTCCAGCGGGACGCTGCACGTAACGCCTGCTCAATGTCTGTCTCCAGCTCCCACACTGTCAATCAGCCGGGACAATGCGTCTGCCTTCACGTTCTGGGAGCCTGGTCTGTAAGAAAGGGTAAACACAAAACGGGTGAAAAACATGGCCCACCTTGCCTGACGAGGGTTCAGTCTCCTCGCTGCCCGGATGTACTCCAGATTGCGGTGGTCAGTCCAGATGAGAAAAGGGTGTCTAGCCCCCTCGAGCCAATGTCTCCACGCCTTCAAGGCCTTGACGACAGCCAACAGCTCCCGGTCCCCCACGTCATAGTTTCGCTCCGCCGGGCTGAGCTTCTTCGAGAAGAAGGCACAGGGCGGAGCTTCGGTGGCGTACCCGAGCGCTGAGAGAGCACAGCTCCTATCCCAGCCTTGGACGCGTCCACCTCCACTATGAACGCCAAAGAGGGATCCGGATGGGCTAGCACGGGAGCGGAGGTAAACAGAGCCCTCAGGTGACTAAAAGCCCTGTCCGCCTCAGCTGACCACTGCAAGAGTACCGGGCCCACCTTCAGCAGTGAGGTAATGGGAGCCGCTACCTGACCAAAACCCTGGATAAATATCCGGTAGTAGTTGGCAAACCCTAAGAACTGCTGCACCTCCTTTACCGTGGTGGGAGTCGGCCAATTACACACGGCTGCAATGCGGTCACTCTCCATCTCCACCCCTGAGGTGGAAATGCGATACCCTCGGAAGGAGACGGAATGTCAGCCTTGACGTACAGGTCATGCTCCAATAGGCAACCAAGCACTCTGCGCACCAGGGACACATGCTCGGCGCGTGTAGCGGAGTATATCAGAATGTCATCTATATACACCACTACACCCTGCCCGTGCAGGTCCCTGAAAATCTCATCTACAAAGGCTTGGAAGACTGATGGCGCATTCATCAACCCGTACGGCATGACGAGGTACTCATAGTGCCAAGAGGTGGTATTGAAAGCCGCCTTCCACTCGTCTCCCTCTCGGATACGCACCAGGTTGTAAGCGCTCCTGAGATCTAGTTTGGTGAAGAAGCGCGCCCCGTGCATTGACTCTATCGCTGTGGCTATGAGCGGTAGTGGGTCTACCAGGAGATCTATCACACAATCGCCCCGTCGATGAGGTGGTAATTGAGTCGCCTTCTTTTTGGAGAGGATAAGTTCATTGGAGTTACCAGCCTCAGAAGTTGCAGCCCAAATAAATGCTTCGCAGAGTGCAAGTAATAGACACATCTCAACATCAACTGTTCAGAGGAGACTTCAAAGTAGATTTCTGCAAAAAAACACGATTAAACGACACCAAAATGAGTTGGCCGGCAGAGTGAAGGAAAAGCAGCCAACAAGTGCTCAGCATATGTGGGAACTTCTTGTGGGAACTTCTTCAAGACTGTTGGAAAAGCATTCCTCATGTAGCTGGTTGAGAGAATGCCAAGAGTGTGCAAAGCTGTGATCAAGGCAAAGGGTGGCTACTTTGAAGAATCTAAATTAGAAAATATATTTAGACTTGTTTATCACTTTTTTGGTTACTACACGATTCCATATGTGTTATTTCATAGTTTTGATGTCTTCACTATTATTCTGCAATGTATAAAATAGTAAAAATAAAGAAAAACACTTGAGGAGGTGTGTCCAAACTTTTGACTATTACTGTACTGTGTGTAGACATTCACAAGTTTTCATGCATTTACATTTACATTTACATTTAAGTCATTTAGCAGACGCTCTTATCCCCTTCCATTTTTCCACATTTTGTTACGTTACAGCCTTATCGTAAAATGGATTAAATTAAAAAAATTATTCATCAATCCACACACAATACCCCATAATGACAAAGAGAAAATAGGTTTTTAGAAATGTACGTAAATATTCAGGTGCATCCTGTTTCCATTGATCATCCTTGAGATGTTTCTACAACTGGATTGGAGTCCACCTGTGGTAAATTCAATTGATTGAACATGATTTGGAAAGGCATACACCTGTCTATATTAGATCCCACAGTTGACTGTGCCTGTCAGACCATAAACCAAGCCATGAGGTCAAAGGAATTGTCTATAGTGTTCCGGGTACCCAAAATATTCTGCTGCATTGAAGGTCCCCAAGAACACTGTGGCCTCCATCATTCTTAAATGAAAGAATTTTGGAACCTCCAAGACTCGGGGGAGAAAGTCCTTGGTCAGGGAGGTGACCAAGAACCCGATGGTCACTCTGAGAGAGCTCCAGAGTTCCTATGTGGAGATGGGAGACCCTTCCAGAAGGACAACCATCTCTGCAGCACTCCACAAATGAGGCCTTTATGGTAGAGTGGCCAGACGGAAGCCACTCCTCAGTAAAAAGCACATGACAGCCCACTTGGAGTTTGCCAAAAGGCACCTAAAGGACTCAGACCATGAGAAACAAGATTCTCTCGTCTGATGAAACCAAGATTGAACTCTTTGGCCTGAATGCCAAGGGTCACATCTGGAGGAAACCTAGCATCATCCCTCCGGTGAAGCATGGTGGTGGCAGCATCATGCTGTTGGGATGTTTTTCAGCTGCAGGGACTGGGAGACTAGTCAGAATCAAGGGAAAGATGAATGGAGCAAAGTACAGTGAGATCCTTTATGAAAACCTGCTCCGGAGTGCTCAGGACCTCAGACTGGGGCGAAGGTTCACCTTCCAACAGAACAACAACCCTAAGCACACAGCCAAGACAACGCAGGAGTGGCTTTGGGACGAGTCTCTGAATGTCCTTGAGTGGCCCAGCCAGAGCCCAGACTTGAACCCGATCGAACATCTCTGGAGAGACCTGAAAATAGCTGTGCAGCGATGCTCCCCATCCAACCTGACAGAGCTTGAGGAGAGATCTTCTCTGGAGAGAAGAATGGGAGAAACTCCCAAAATAAAGGTGTGCCAAGCTTGTAGAGTCATACCCAAGAAGACTCAAAGTTGTAATCGCTGAGATAAAAAAAAACTGCTTTTGCTTTGTCATCATGGGGTATTGTGTGTAGATTGATGAGGGGGAAATAAACCATTTAATCCATTTTAGAATGAGGCTGTAAATAGAACATTCAATAGATCTGAATACTTTCCAAATGCACTGCTAAAAACGATGGCATTGATCTGCAATTATTTATTTTTTTGGTAAATGTATTAAAAAATATATTTTTACTGTTCTAATTACATTGGTAACCAGTTTATAATAGCAATAAGGCTCCTCAGGGGTATGTCATATATGGCCAATATACCACGGCTAAGGGCTGTGTTTAGGCATTGCGGTGTGCGTAAGAACAGCCGTTAGCCATGATATATTGGCCATATACCACACCTCCTGGGGCCATATTGCTTAAGTGGACGATACTGACTGCAGGTTTATTGTACCGACCGATGCTCTGGTTATATCTTACAAAGAGTCAGTTGTGGTGACTAGTTAAATGTCTTGGGTTTCACTGGTTCCACTTACTTCCAATTACCTCTGAATCTAAATGACCCACATTTTAGAAATGGGGTTCCTTCATTTTGGAGCCTCGTATTACAATTTGAGACTAAGGAATTGAAAACATTGCACAGAGTTCTTTCACTGACCTGTACCTCTGCAAATCAGACCAGTCATTGCTGCAAATGTGGGGGTCTGCTTGTTTAGTAACCTTTAGTAACTGGGGTGGCAGGTAGCCTAGTGGTTAGAGCGTTGGACTAGTAACTGAAAGGTTGCAAGATCAAATCCCTGAGCTGACAAGGTAAATATCTGTCGTTCTGCCCCTGAACAAGGCAGTTAACCCACTGTTCCTAGGCCGTCATTGAAAATAAGAATTTGTTCTTAACTGACTTGCCTAGTTAAATAAATAAAAAAGTCCCATCCTGCCAATATATAAATCACTGCCTTTCAATTAAATAAACTCAAGCATACTATCTGTTTATGTGCATCTGCATCATCCACATGTAGGTAGTCTCTGTTGTTTAAAGTTGGATAGTGCCACATCAGCCATAGTCTATGACCTAAAGATCTCAGTTAAAACAGTGGCTTCTAACACTTCACTGAAAGTCAACAAAAAAGTCAAAGAACAGTGGTTTAGCGGAAGACCAAGACACCCATGGCAGCATCTCACTTCATCCATAGACATTGGGATGATGCTGAAGTATGCCCATCCCCGCATATGTTACATTATCATAGGATGGCTGATGCAAAGTAAGGATGTTTTGAGGCCAAGATGTCTAATCTACAATCTCAAATTTTTGGAGGAATTGCTTCAGTCCACAGATCAGTATGGGGCCTGCTGATCAATTTCCTCATGTTCCCCTCTCCAAATAAACCCAGTGGTCTCAGTGGAGGGACTACGGTAGACATGGCGAGAGGGAGAGATGGAGCGGGGTAGGATAGAGGGGAGCTCTGGGCCCTGGAAGTCTCTACCTGACGGGGTGGTGGATGTCCAGAGAGGAGCCCCTTCAGAAGCACAAAGCTGGCCTTGTGTGAGATAAGCGCCGGGCACCAGGAGGCCCCTACGGCACTATTTTCTCAATCAGACAGAGTTTGTTTTCTTTAGGCCTCAATGCCTAGGCCTGTCAGGCGAGCAGCATGCTGGAAGCGCTGGAGGTTGTGCTGGGGCAGTGCTGCTTGTAAAAAAATGGGTCTCCTACAGGGTGGGCGGGGAGTTTAGGTGGCTCCCTGACGTTTGCCTCTTCTTTAACAATATTTATTTGCTTAACTGAACCCTCACCCACCAGGCTTCTAGTTCTCAATCCAAAGAATTCTGTTCCCCGTAGCCAGCCCGAGGTAGAGCATGTTTCTGAAGGGTTCAAAAGCTGTCCCTCTGCCACGACCAGGATTAGACCATGTAATGTTACTCCACTGCAGGCTGCTGCTGCTGTGTTCTCATATCTACTCCATTAGTGTCAAGCAGAGGTCTGCACTCCATTTCTATTGTGGTCAGAAACTATGATAAGCCTCTTTGCACACATCTTTGCGTACTGATTGGTCCCTGCTCTCGTCTAACGAACTCTCCCTGTTGTTGTAATTTAAGCCTGATTTGCCAGTAAATTGCAATGTGATTGATCTAATGGTTTCCCCAACAACCTCATATCTAGATTTAAACCACAGGAGAAGCATTTCAGTTTCTAGCAGTGTTTATTTTGTTTCACAGTTTATATTGCAGCCAGGCTTCACGTGCCCCATGCTCACTTTCTAACTATTTTTATTTGTGAAGATCATTGTGGTAAAACATTATGAGCTTTTATTGCGAAAAACCACAGAGACTTAATGTTAGAAGAATGTTTTCTTGGTAAGGAGCATTCTAAAAATTATACTAAAATGTAATTAGAAGCAGTTTCTTCCCTGCAGTGAAGATAGGAAAGTCCTAAATCCATGCTTTGCTGTTGAACAGATTCATCTTGAAATATCCAACAAACAAAACCAACAAACTTATAGCTGGTTGAGAAAATAACGTAACAGATGTAATATTCTCCTGTTGCATTGTTGAAATGTATTGAATGGAAACTGGCCATGTTTCGGATTAGTAATGTGTAATTACTGTGTAGTTAGTTACACGTAATGACAAAAAAGGTAAATAATTGTCATTAAAAAAAACTGTTTCAGGGAAAATAACAATTCATCCCATATCGTACCGCGTACTAAACATTATATGCATTGTCATAAATGTGTATTGGAGAGACATCCAGACAGACAGTGGTATTCTCTCCCTTTCTTTCATATTATCACGCACGTGTACAGTACACATTGTCCATCTGTCATTGTCCCTCGTAGTATTTTAAACGTTGCCTCAATTCAGGCTAATTTCTTCAACATTTGGCAGGCATGTGACACTTTCAAACCTCTATGCAGAGGCTATTTAAAGTGTTTTCTCTCTAGGCACGTTTATTATTTTTCTATCCATTCTTCAATGCGTCTTGGCGCTACCTGGACACCAGGTCTCCCCTCTCCCTGCTCCCCCAAGACCCTGGCTCCACGGAAACAGGAAATGGTAATAGTATTGCACTGCTTTTCCTTCCCTCCTATCTGTATTCCTACTGAATGAACAAAAACACACAGCATGTGCACTAATACGTATGTGTTGAAAAATGGGCCCAGAACATGGTATAAGGCCAAGGAGTTCTGTACAATTTTGGTACTTTCTCAAGCCCAGTGTAGAGGGCAATTTTTAGATATATTAGATTCAGACTGTTGTCTGATTACTTTCTGAAAATACATGATTAGAATTACTATTGGTGATGACTCAGTGAATAACTATTGGGTCTAGTAGAAACATCAGTGTTTGCAAAAGGCAGCAACATTTTCTTACAGTTTCTTGGAATGGTTTTAGAACATTCCTGTGACAGTTCCAGAGTACCTTCTGACTGGTTTGTATGTGTATTATGTTGGGTCAGTCTGTGTGTATACAGTAGGTCTGATGTTGGGCCAGTGTTGTGTATGGGTCTGGTGTTGGTTCTGATGGTGGGCCAGTGTTGTGTATGGGTCTGGTGTTGGTTCTGATGTTGGGCCAGTGTTGTGTATGGGTCTGGTGTTGGTTCTGATGTTGGGCCAGTGTTGTGTATGGGTCTGGTGTTGGTTCTGATGTTGGGCCAGTGTTGTGTATGGGTCTGGTGTTGGTTCTGATGTTGGGCCAGTGTTGTGTATGGGTCTGGTGTTGGTTCTGATGGTGGGCCAGTGTTGTGTATGGGTCTGGTGTTGGTTCTGATGTTGGGCCAGTGTTGTGTATGGGTCTGGTCTTGGTTCTGATGTTGGGCCAGTGTTGTGTATGGGTCTGGTGTTGGTTCTGATGTTGGGCCAGTGTTGTGTATGGGTCTGGTGTTGGTTCTGATGTTGGGCCAGTGTTGTGTATGGGTCTGGTGATGGTTCTGGTGTTGGGCCAATGTTATGTATGGGTCTGGTGTTGGTTCTGAAGTTGGGCCAGTGTTGTGTATGAGTCTGGTGTTGGTTCTGATGTTGGGCCAGTGTTGTGTATGGGTCTGGTGTTGGTTCTGATGTTGGGCCAGTGTTGTGTATGGGTCTGGTGTTGGTTCTGATGCTGGGCCAGTGTTGTGTATGAGTCTGGTGTTGGTTCTGATGCTGGGCCAGTGTTGTGTATGGGTCTGGTGTTGGTTCTGATATTGGTTCGTTCGGTGTTGTGTTGGGTCTGGTGTTGTGTATGGGTCTGATGTTGGGTGAGTGTTGTGTCTGACTGGTCTTTCTGTGTGTATGGGTTTGGTGTTGAGGGAGTGTTGTTTAGAGGGTCTTATGTTAGGCCAGTGTTGTGTCTGATTGGGCTGTTAGTCTTTAGAGTTAAATGGATCCACCACCTCTCCTCTCCAACCACCATGTGTTTATGAGTCCCTCTCCAGCCCTGGGAGAGCATATGGTGAAGCCCCCCTGCTTTATATAGTATCTGTGGATCTGCTAACAAGGCCCTGTTGGATCCTGCCAGATATTCATTTTTAATCGTGGAGCAAAACCACAATTGAGTCAAAAGAGATAGGCTCTGCTCTGACTTCATAGCATCTTGCGGTCTACTTTTCCCTTTGGTTTTTTTCCTTGAGTTCTTTCCCCTCTTCCTTTCTCTTTTTTTCCTTTCATCTTAATTTGAAAAGCAGCTGGATCTTCCATCTTGCCCCTCTTTCTCTTGTCTTTGTGCTATGGATTTCTTACACCAGTGTTTTATAATTTCAATGTTCCGTTATAAAATAGATTTTCTGCGGCTGGCTTAATGCGTTCAAGAGCTGTATTAGAGCTGTATGGTACGACCCAATACGTAACTTCATCATTCTTAATGAAATAGGGCTGGATGAGGGGTGTTAATAATTTTATACTGTATCGTCTGAGGAGTTAGCCATAGTTTTATCTAGAGTACATTTAGAGTAAAAGGAGAAAAATAGCATACAAATCATCAGTGCACTCTTTCATAGGGCCTGCCATGAAGGCAGCAGTTAGCCCCTGCTGAGCGCAGATGTGGACAGGCCAGGCCAAAAGAACAAGACCTCCATTCCAGAATACAACCATTAAAATGTGCCTGTGATAAGTAACCATGAAACCAAAATGGCTGTTTTCCTATACTGGCGCTGTGGGATGTGTTCAATCAACATGGACCTCAGAGCCACACCAAGGCTCGCTGAGTTATTGCTGAGGCTTGGACTGGGCTTGGACTGGGCTTGACCCGGCCCTAACCTCGCCTGGACCAGAGAGGGAAAGCCCTACAACCCAGGAAGGCCAGACCTCAATGGTTCTAAGCTGAAACAACCCTAAAGCCTCCATTAGTCCCATAGACAGTCACATGCATGATTAAATGGCTTAGAAGGATATACGCCTACGACATGTGGCATGCCTCAGTAGCCTCCTCTTGCCATATTGTCAGGTTGTTCTCCTACCAGTGGACTTTTGTCCAACATAAACCTAATACCGAGACAGACCCAATTCCAATTCAGACATTCCAAAACACATAACCCTGCACATGTTCTGGAGGGGATACCAAGGGTACCTGACTCCAGTGCCCAGCTCCAGTGCTCCCTCTTTTATTTTGTTGTTTTGAATTTTCCCTCAAGTTTCTTCTTCTCATTATTGTTATTGTTTTGGAGGGAAGTGAGTCCCAGCCCAAGCAGCACGTGTGTAAATCAAACAGTGTCTTTGGCTGATTTAATGTAAAATGGGAACACTGGGTGATTTGTCATCCACTACATAGTAGACTTCAGCACTTCCAGCAGCATACAGAGAGAAGTAGCAAGTCTCCATTGTAGGATGGGATGATCATCACTATACAGGGT
This sequence comes from Salvelinus alpinus, assembly GCF_045679555.1. NCBI lineage: Eukaryota > Metazoa > Chordata > Actinopteri > Salmoniformes > Salmonidae > Salvelinus > Salvelinus alpinus. Next base: position 33,298,020 of record NC_092104.1, read on the forward strand.
TTATGTAAAATGTAACTATATATAGCTGTCAAAATAGGTGTTTGTTATTTTGCAAATGTTAAACAGTGGAGAAAAGCTAAACTGCGCTTAGTTAACAGTTCATGGATGGATGTCTAAGGAAACTGTCATGACAAGAAGAAAGAACTGCTGGATGTTGTGAACAGTCTAGTGTTAGTGATTAGGTTCTAGTGAAAATGTGGACAGCCACTGAGAGATGGAGAGCCTAGAATATATAGGGGGAGGGAGGAGAGAGAGAGAGATAGAAAGAGGAGAGAAGGGAGAGAGAGGGGAGAGAGAGGGAGGGATGTATCTGCTTTGCGTAATAGCCCTATGTTCTCTGTGCAATAAAGAAGATGTTTTGTAGGCCTTGATTGAGTGTGCTGTTTTAGTAACGTGAAATCCACATTATACACACACACACGGCAAACACTCACACACAGTGTGCTTATGTATTGTGACCTGGAGGGGCGCCAGCGAGCCCAGGAAAGACGCAGGGCCTGAGGCCCGCTGACACCTCTCCCCAGCCCGGCAGACATATTTATTTAGAATCCCCAACCTCCTCCAACCTCCAGCCCTTCTCTCCCCGTTGTCTGCAGGCCGCCATGCCAATCCAAACACCATACGCCTTTCCAAACCGCTCCAGAGCATGATTTCAGAAAGAAGAGAACCTTTTCCCCCATTTTCCTTTTCTCGTGCCCAAACTCTCCCACCCCTCCGTCTCACTATGTCTTCCAAAGAGAAGGGGGAATGGGAGAGGAGAGGAGTGAGGTAGAGGACAGCAGATGGGAGGGATGCATAGAAGGAAAGAGAAGAGGGAGGGTTGGTAAGGGGTTTTTCCATCTAGTCCTGGCTGTAAAATTAGTTTTAAAACAGCAGGAAGTGCGACTCTTGGGATGCACAACACACACTGCCGAGTAGCTGTGGATGTTTTTTGTGGGTTTGGGGAAATCTGACACCCAACAATCCAGCCACCCCACTCCATCCCTTCCTACCACTATGGAGGAGAAGGAAGGGGGAGATTCAGAAACAATATTATTCCACAGATGACCAGTCAACCCTGTTGAAAATAATTGTTTAATTCACTAAAATAGTGTATCTATGTATATTTCAGAGTCACACCATGCCAGGTGACTAGAGTTTGCTTCATGAAGTCATAAGCCCACTGAGGACGATGTGACATAAGCAGTCCCCAGTGAGAGCATTGCTGAAGGCTCTCTAAACAGGTTTAATTGGGCCAAGCATACATACCCAGACAGGCAGGAGGTTTGGGAAAAGGACCTGAAGGAACACTGTGCTAGTATCTGGGTTAGGGCTGGTCTATGGCTCAGTCAGTATGTTTGGAGCCAGTTGACACACTGCAGTATCCAAGAGGGCTGCACTGAATTACCAGTACCAGTTGTTTATCCCAAAATATGCTCATACACTATATGACTGGTTCATTGCTCAAGGCACATCTTCAGCTCTGAAAGGGTGGTTGTGTGTACGTTTGCATGTGTGTGAGTGTGTGCATGCATACGGTGTGTGTGCTTGCTTGCGTGCCGGCATGTGCGGGCGTGCCTCTCACTGTCTGTGACACCCCCCATAGGGAATGGTAAAAATCAGCCATAACAAAATTGAAATGTATACTATATTATTTTCCCTTGATAAATGATGAAGCTCGCGTCTAATAAATAATATATGGCGCGTCAAATATTTATACGAACAGCAAAGAAGGAAGAGTAAGAAACATGGAGATAGGCCCATGTTCACTTTTCTAATAGAAATAATACAACAATAGAAAGAGCTGTCTAAGGGACAGAGGACTCCCCCCCCCCTCTCTCTCGCTCTATTTCTCTCTCCCTCCTCCTCTCTCTCTCTATCTTTCTCTCTCCCTCCCCCTCTATCTCTCCCTCCCCCTCTCTTTCGCTCTCTCTCCCTCCATCCCCCATCTCCCCCTTCTCTCCCTCCCTCCCTCCCCCTCTCTCTCTCTCCATCCCTCTCTCTCCCCCCTCTCTCTCTTTCTCTCTTTCTCGCTTTCCATCCCTCCCTCCCTCGCTTGCTTTCTCTCTCTCTTTCTGTCTTTCTATCACACACACACACACACACACACACACACACAGACAGACACACAGACACACACACACACATACAGCATACACACACGACAGGGATCCATTCTTCACATGGACATCTTGCTGTCATTTCACTGCTATGTTTTGTCACTAAAATATGTGTATCAGAAGATGTACTTTTTTGCGGTGCAGAACAAAATCACTGACATTTTTTAAATTAAATTGATGGCTATGTTTGAAGCCAGTGAACTGTCATGTGACTCCCTGTAATTCAAACAGACGTACCATTGCTAATAGGTGGACACATACAGTACATTGTCAAATCTTCAGAGGGAGACACATTATCTAACTACATTATATTATGTCAGTGATAAGTAAAGTATGCTGAGGTGGAAAAGGTTGACTCACAACCACCTGCTGTGTAACAGCTTTTAGGCTTGCTTGCGTGAAGTGTGTGTAAATCATTTGTTTTTGGGGAATCCAGTCTCTAACTGCTTATTTTGGCGGTACATCACACAACCAATAGTCAATGGCAACAGTATGCGTCCATCAGGCAGTCATTTGTTTCCTGGGCACTCACAGTAATAGTCTGTCTGGTGATGATTCTACAGCCAAAAGACTAATCAAATGAAATCCATTGAAAAGGATATCAAGGATATCAATTGTGTCTTTGTATTGAAACCTACTGCATTATCCATTTTGTTATATTTTGCACCTTTTTGTTGGATGATTGTTTGTCTACATGCATCTATCTATCTGTCTGTGTGTGTGTGAGTGTGTGTGTGTGTGTGTGTGTGTGTGTGTGTGTGTGTGTGTGTGTGTGTGTGTGTGTGTGTGTGTGTGTGTGTGTGTGTGTGTGTGTGTGTGTCTGAGTGTGTGTGTGTGTGTGTGTGTGTGTGTGTGTGTGTGTGTGTGTGTGTGTGTGTGTGTGTGTGTGTGTGTGTGTGTGTGTGTGTGTGTGTGTGTGTGTGTGTGTGTGTGTGTGTGTGTGTGTGTGTCTGAGTGTGTGTCTGAGTGTGTGTCTGAGTGTGTGTTCACATATTAGTATTTGTTTTTCCGCTTTGTCTTGTCTCTTTCCCCCCTCTCCTGAGTGAAGAGAAATTGAGAAACCAATCTAAAATCCATCAGGACTTCCCTGCCCGCCAGTCCCTTTCAAACAAACCCCCCAGCCCTCCCCGGCCACCCACTCCTGATTTTTTGGGTGTTGCAAGCGTCTGGAAATTGGATGAGATGTGCGTTTAGCGGGCAGCTGGTCCGGCCGATATGAATTGCGTTTCCCTGCGCTAGAAAAGGTCAGACCCCCTCGTCTTGATGGAGTGCATCGGCCTATTGAACGGTGCTTTAGTCTATTTACCAACAGCCAATGGCAATGCGGTGGAAGGGAGAGAGGGAAGGAGAGGACTAAAAGTGAAAAAAGAAAGGCAACACGTCGGATATAAATCCATTGTTTCTCATTACCCAGCTGGGGCAGGGCAGGAATGGCTGGGATGGGATGGGAGTGATTGCTGGAATGGAGTGGTGCTGTGTCTGAGTGGACGTGCAGATGAAATCCTCCTGCTCTACGTCCACCGCAGCCTCTAACTTCACCCTGCTGCTTGACTTTAGCAAGGCTATGAAAGGACCTTCAATTGCCTCTCAAACAACCATATGAAAGTCAAATGATGTGGCCTCCTCAAAATGTGTTTGATCCAGAGGGTGTTTAAACAAGAAGAAATAGGCCCATCTCACTGGAAATCTCTTTAGAAGAATACATCAGTTCCAGATAAAGATGTTTGTATTCCAGTAAGACATGAAGAGGTAATTGTTCCCAAAAAAGAATCTGAGCTCTATTCAGTGTTAATTAGCACACACCACAGCATTATATCAGGTTCCCGTGGTGACGTCTGATTGCATTGTACCTGTGTGTGGCTGGAGAATAAGCAATGGGGGGCCACCACACATACAGCATGCACACACACAGACACACAGTCACACACACACACACAGGTGGTTGTTGTCCCTTCATTTCCAGCCATGAGTTTTCAGAGGTTTTAAGGTGAAGCAATTAAAACAAAGGCATATTTAACATGGGGTTAATGATTGGCTGACCCTGCAGTCACTACAGTGACAATATCTTAATTATTGAGAAACCCAAAGTCATTATGCCTCTGAAAGGCCTAAGGAGAGTTTCTATTGATCGGGATTCAGTCCCATTACAGACCCAGCCTGGTCCAATGAAGTTTCACATTATAGACAATCAATCAATCTCTCTCTCTCTCTCTCTCTCTCTCTCTCTCTCTCTCTCTCTCTCTCTCTCTCTCTCTCTCTCTCTCTCTCTCTCTCTCTCTCTCTCTCTCTCTCTCTCTCTCTCTCTCTCTCCCTCTCTCTCTCTCTCTTTCATCGCAAGCTGTTTGATGTGTTCAACTGTGAGATGAGAGTGTGGAAGTGGTACGTGGGCTTTATTGCTTAAACAAAATAATAACCGAGCCTGACATTTTTGCTGAAGAATGAATATTTTCCTCCCTCCACTTTTCTTTGTGATTCTTTTCTTTTCTTATGTTTAAGTGGATGACATGTTAAGAATCAAATGGCAAAGCAGGATTGATCACCTCTCCGTCTTCCTATACAAAGTGAAAGGTTGTTTGTCTTATGGCCCACCCTTCACACTCATATATTTACACTGACATACTGCATAGTCACATTCTTATGATCAGAAACCTAGTAGGCATACTGCACACTAATACCAATACATGTACAATGTAAATATACAGCACCTTTTCTCCTCACAACTCTTCACAATTCTTCTACAACCATCTCTCCCTCCATCTCCCTTCCCTCCTCTCTTCCTCTGTGCCAGGCAGGCATAGTGCCGAGGAAGGGGCCATTCAAAGGGGCTGTGCTCCTCTGATCCAGCTCTCTAAGCCAGCAGCAGTAGCACACCTATATAGGACACTGGACACTAAATCAAACATGAGAAAGCACATATTACAATCACTCAAGGTATATATGTGGTTGTGTGTGTGTATATTTATTCCATTGTTGTGTGGCACCCTGTCCATTCTCATAGGCCTCCTATGGCAGGTTGGCAAGAAGGGCACAATGTTGGGGTGTGTACTGTAACCCACTGTATCGTGAATGTTCAATGTTGTGTTAGTGTATGTAAGTTGTTTTGTCTGAAACTTTGTTCCAGCTGCTGCTGTTGGACCAGGTCTCTCTTAAAAAATAGATTTTATCTCAATGAGAAAAATCTGTATAAATAAAGGTAAAAAAATAAAAAATCATCCACAGTCCCCCTCCTTCCTCTTGTCACCCAGGACCAGGACCAAGACAGGCAGGCAGCATGGGAGAGCTGAGATGTAATTACCCAATCAGTGTGTGCCATCCCTATTAAAACATTACTAACATTACTCTATTATTGAAATAACCCCCACCGGACTCCACTTAATTCATTCAATAAATTAGCACCAACTCCTTTAATCATTTATATAATGACGCCTGTGATGTTTTTTCCTCCCCTGAGCAGAACTCTGTGACAAAAGAACAGGAACTGGAAAAGGCAAGTGGCTGTATGTGAATACTGTTCAGAGGCCAGTCAGTGATCAGATCAAACTGAATGATTGTTTTCCTCAGGCGATAACATCATAACATTACAGTAGATTTGATCCACGTCTTACGCTGTCCACCACATGTACCAACCATGTTAATACATCAAGTCGACGCACGGCCTCCAAAACACATCTTCATTTTTTCCCTCTTCTGCCTCCTGAATGTCTCCAGCGTCCCTCTCATTGGTGTTGAGAATATAATATCCTTGAGCAAGACAGAAAAAGTCAAAGACAGACAAAGCATGGAGCTGTGCAGGTTGAGGGATCTGGGATCTGACTGTGTTGTGTTGTCTCTCTGTTTCATTAATTGACACATCTGCATCCCTGATTAAATATTTACCGCCCCTGTCGATGGTGCAGTGATGCTTGGCAGTGAACGCTGCATTGCCGACGGTGATATCCACCATGTGATGGTGTTATTGATGTTATTTGACTTGGCTTACAAAGATCCTCAGTTTTGCATATTTTTGATCATCATCCTGTTGGTTTATTATTGAGTCTGGTGACTTTTAGTTTAGTGCTAATTTGGTCACTCCTATAGGCCTGCCTGTCTCTTTGTCAATCATCACAATGGTGTGATGTTGTGCTCTACTGTAGAATTCCCATCCAAGGATTGTGTGGAGGATGATGATGGTGAAGATGTGAAGTGTTGCTGGTAATCCGCACAGTTAGAAAAGGGAGGAGATTGAAAATGCTATGGATGTGTTCCTGTCTGCCCATGTGTATTGGACTGTTGATAAATGCAAACATATACTGTCATAAATCTTGTTGATTCAACTAATGATTATTTAGTAACTTGTTCCATAGCCTTTTTTAGTTTACCCAACTTTTTAGTTGGCCCAGACTTAGCTCCAACTTGAGAAAACTTAGGGACACCCATAGTGCTTTTAACATACGTATTTGACAGACATTGACAACATTGTGCATGTTAATTTATACAGTCATTATTATTCAACATGTCCTTACTTGGGATTTGAACTCACAACCTCTTGGTTCATGGCATTCCAAGGTTCCTGCTACTCCACCATGTCTGTATCAGTTATCAGTTAATCTTACTATTCTCTCATCATTCATTTGATTTACTTATTTTAGAATTTTCTGTTTTAATGTTACTCCTTGGTCACGATGATAAATAAAATAGTTTTTCTTGTGTACTTTTAGCAGAACTGATATTTACTTTGTTGTACAAAGTGTAGCAAGACAGGTGAAATCCATCATTGACACAGACATTGTGGCATAGCATGAAGATCTGTATGCTGTGAACCAAGAGGTCATTCAACAAGTGAGATAATGTTGAATAATAATTAATGTATAAATGAACATGCATGATGTGTGTCAAATGTGTAAATTGAAAACATTGTATGTTAAAATAACTACTTCAATGTGTGGCTGTCCCTACTGGAGCCAACAAAATGTTTTAAGTTCAGGTAACACTGACTTAAATGTTGAGTGAACTAAAAAACTCTGTGGAACCAGTTACTAAGTAATAATTAGTTGAATCAACTTGATTTATTTTTCACAGTGTGTATCAGACTGGATGTATGTGTTGTGTGTGTTAATTTATGTCAGTGTTTTCAACTCTCTATCTGTCTGTATCAAACTTAGCTCTGTCTTTTATGTGTGTGTGCGTATGTTTGTGCATACGCCTGTGTGTGTGTGTGTGTGTGTGTGTGTGTGTGTGTGTGTGTGTGTGTGTGTGTGTGTGTACACTCTGGCTCTGGGGATGCGGCGGCCCTTTCAGCCATGTCAGGGACAGCTTCGTCGGGGGTGGCAGCCGGGGAAAATGATGATGATGAAATTAAAATTCTGCGCCCGGCAGAAGGGGCTGCTGCGTTTCCACTGGCGGCTGTGTGCATCGATCTGTTCCAGCATTTGACTTTCAACCATGACAAAACTGTGGGCAAATTAATTGTTCTCCAGGATATTAGGCATCAGAGTCCATTAATCCTCTCTGGAGCGCTACCCTGCATGAATACTAATCGTCCTTCCAGGCAGAAGCCTCATCCCCCTCTACTCTCTCTATCTCTTTCTCTCGCCCTCTCTCTCGTTCCAGCTCTCTCTTTTTCTCTCGCCACTTTCCTTTCCTTCTTCTCCCTCCCCTTCCTGACTCTTCTCTCAGTCTATAAACACATTCTTTGCTCAGTCCCTTTAATTTCCAATCTCTCATCACTCATATTTTCCCTCTTGTCTTTTTCTTAACATATTTGCTTCTCTTTTTCTCTCTCTTAGTCTTACTTCTCATGTCTAAAATTGCCAACAGAAAATGGTTTGGTGTTAACTAGCCTCGGACCCCTTTCACACCCAAACAGACCATAGGAAAGAGCATAACATCATTCTGATCTAAAAAATAGATGTTAAATCTAAATCTAGAAAATATTAGGAAACATGTATGTTATTGTAATGTAAATTAAAAATGAATGTTTTTTTTCAATGATTTCACATTTACCGATATAGGCCAATACATTTATTCTTTATTATTTTGCCCAGATAAGATTGTGTTGATGCACTGTATTAGTCACCGTGAGGCTCAGCTTGGCATTTAAAAGAGAAGAAATAGCCTCCAACACCAATTATGTAACATATTAACACATTAGTCTGGGCTGGATCTAATTGGACGGCAGCCCTGTGCACCATGACAACAATCACCTAGACCCTATTTACCTCGTAATTGATAGTCTGGCTCTTAAACAGGCAGGGAATCAGAAATGCATACAGCACAGCAGAGTGGAGCGAGAATGTCCCTTCCCTCTCTAACATACATCCATCCCTTTTTATCATCCTCCCTCTAACATGGGTCATTTTCAGAGTTTTGGGAGAAGCATAGGATATTGATGTTTGCTTGGTTTTGATAGATGGCTGCTGGATTGTGGAAGAAATAGCACAAGTAATCTGACGGTCAGACAGGCAGGGTCATAGGTCCAGACACAATATATTCAGAGCCCTGCTTATTGACAAAGCATCATAGGTATCGTCCAAGGCCCATAATAAATATGTATATACCACAGATTGGTATTTTCTTAGGCAGAGAGTACAAACAAAGAGTTTTGTGTGTATTGTCGTGGCGTTATCGACCAAAGTAAAGATAGTATTATATCAATATGGCATCATCCATTAGTAATAACATTTACATTCAAGAGTTACAATAGCAAAACCACAAACACAACTAAAGTGTTTGGTGAGTGTTATGCCAGATATAATGTGCTGTTTTTTTATTTTGGTCATCATCATTATATGAATCGATTTGTTTCATACATTCTCTATAGCACACTGTGAGTGAGACAGACAGTAGCAATAGATCAAGGAAAGGTGGGATGAAGAGGAAGAGATATGGTCAGGAAGAAAGAAAGAAAGCAGGGCATAAAGTGCTGTAGCGAGGGTCCATGGTGGGCACTTCTTAGTCCAGCCTCTCCTCTCCTAGAGCAAATTAATTGGTCTTGGGAATTAGCGCTCTCATCTTAAATCTGTTCTCTAATTGAGCAGTCCTTTCTGCCAGAGCCAGCCTGCGCAGCGCGCACCTTCCGCATGATTTGGAGCTAAACGCACTGTCACTTTATTACCCCCTGCGTAACCCGTAAAGCACCTACACCCATCAGATAGTCAGTACAATTAGCACTGCGCATCACAGACACCTTTTTTTCTTCAGCTCTTTATTCTGCCTCTTTGTGTTGAATAAAATACAATACAATATAATAGGACTATTTGTTTTTTTTATTTCAGTGAAAATATTATGATTATAATGATGATGATGTGGATGAAGATGATGATTAAATATTTGTTACTATTCTAAATTTAGGACACTTGAACAGCATGCAACATGTCTACAGAATGACATGATTTTCTTTGCCTCACTGCCAGTCTCCCTCCTTTCTCCACATTCTTAATCCACCTGGCAGTAGCAGCCTGCTGAGTGTCCTTTCACAGAGATCTACACACATCTTTCTCTTCAGTTCAAACATGGAGATGCCACCTCAGTTTCCTTTAGTCTAGAGGGACAGACAGAGGAGATGCTCAAACACTTTATAGACTTCTTCTGCTTAAAGTGGCAATATGTAACAAATTCACAAAGAAATGTGTTGTGATTTTGCATATTGTACCAGCTTCAAACAGCTGAAATAACAATATTTTTGATTATGGAAAATATATTTCACAGCAGTTTGGATGGTATAATGATCCTCTACACTATACTAGCTTATTTTGTCACATAAACTGAAATTAGGCAAAGACCAACCAGGAAATGGCGGAGCGATTTCTGCATAGTGCAACTTTCACTAAGACATCTCTCTCTGGGACTGGGAAGCAAATAGAGAAAAAAATAAAACCGCTTTGACTCTCAACAGTGGAGGAATTAAAATGGTTTACAGTTGATGTGGCAAATTTGGGAACACTTTTCATTACGTCGCTCTCATATCTGTTTAGTAATAATATTGTTGTAATAACATTGTATAAACATATTGCTGCATTTAGTATCATGTAGTGAAGAGAGATGGGATGCACATGCAAAGAAAAAGCTAATTACACGCTACATTATATGCAACATAGGATGTTGACATATTATACAAGGAAAAACATATTCCACTGTAGTGTATATACCAAATCCTTCATGGGGGTATAACTTGGCAAGAAGTTTAGAATTTGAGAGTAAAGTTAAACATATTGCCTTGTAGAACAGTCCTTTAGATGTCAGTAAGTCTGTGTGCTGAGATATTTAATCATTCTTTTTTTATTATGTTTCGGAAAGATGCCCTTTTTATGGGATTACCCACGGAAACAGGGGCAGGGAAAAGTTATGGGGTGTTAGAGGCTTTAGGTCATGGTCGTTTGGGTCCATGTGTCTACCTTTCAGAGAGCCATGCCTTTCTCATGGCTATCTTTCATGAGCATGTCAGAGAGAGACGAAGAAGGTATATTGAATCTGGTTCCAGTTAGAAGAGCTTCCCGCCCACCCTTCTCTTGTTTCCATGGTGGCGAGCCTTCAAATTCATATACGCACGTTTGGAATGGAGCATAATGGCTTTGTGTGTGTGTATGTGTGTGTCAGGGTGCATGCATTTGTGTGTGAGTGCGAGAGTGCTCTTGTTTTAGTGTGTATGCACAAAGATCGTCTGGGATCGTACAACCCACTACCCCCCTCCCAGCACTGCAGCACTTTGATTCTCTGTCTCCAAATGAGCGTGTGATGTCATTGCACCTCCGGGGTTTCGGAGTTACCGAGAGCAGGTCATGAGGGGTCAACACAACCTTGGATTCATTGCCTTTTTTCCTCTCGCCACTTAAAGAGTACCTCTCAAGACGTTTCTCATACAGCCGTCTAACCCTGTCCCCCAGTCACCTGGACTGGATTCAAGACTTGTACTGTTTGAACCTAAACCTGAACCCCTGCTTTCCCCCTCAACATCGAATGGGAAAAGGACTGGCTGCCAAGAGGGAGAAACAGTCCCTGTCTCATGTGAACACAATGTATTTATGTGTGCTCTAATTGAGTCTAATACATACATGTGGAGTAATCAGATATTTCTATCTATCTATCTATCTATCTATCTGTCTATCTGTCTATCTGTCTGTCTGTCTGTCTGTCTGTCTGTCTGTCTGTCTGTCTGTCTGTCTGTCTGTCTGTCTGTCTGTCTGTCTGTCTGTCCTATTCTCGCTGTGCTGAAATTTTCCCCAGCAACAGACACGGTACACACCCAGATGCTACTGCAATCAAGAATTACAGTCTCCATAAAAACAACAAGAATAAAATCCGCTTTTGGATTTCAGAACGTGATTCTTTTTTAGCATGTTTTCAACTTCCCATTAAAATAGGTACCTGGGCAGTAGCCAACTGTGTAAAGGTGTTTACAACTACTGTACATGAAAGCTACAGTAAGGCCATTAAGGTCATACAGAAAACAGATCAGAGAGATCAGATACATTTTCTCCAGAAAAAGCCTATGAAAACTTGAAATATACTACTGTGGAAAATCTTAACCAATACAGTAATAATTAAAGTCGCTTCACCATTTCCTGGTTGCTAAAATTATAATAGTTTGCCTAATTTCAGCTTATGTGACAAAACAAGCAAGTATAGTGTAGAGAATCATTGTACTATTTAAACCGCTGTGAAATATATTTTCCATAACCAAAAATATTGTATTTTCAGCTGTTTGAAACTGGTGTACAAAACCGAAAGTAAAAGATGCAAAAACTAAACTTAAGCTTGGGAAGCGTGGAAATAGTGCACATAGAACAGATGGTAACGCTTCACTTGACACCGTCATAACACATTATGACACGGTTATAACCATGTCATAATACTCTATGTCATAACAGCTGACATAACTTGTCATAACCTGTCAGAATATGGTCATAACACTGTCTTGACACATATATTTACACCTCTTTTGACATATTTTTGCATTATTTTATGGCTGGTTATTACACCTACATAAGAGTGTCAAAAATCACATTTATTCAACTGTGTTTTTCCCTGTCAAGAAGTTTCCTTTCATTAGGGTAGGTGCATGTCTGACATCAATGTGTGCGCAATTACAATGACAATTTAAGACGGGTCAATTTCAGAAAATGTTACATAACATAAACATACTGTTGACACGTAGGCTATGATGTAATGGAATGTTTTGCCTTGTGTGGTTGTGTAGGTTTTGCGGGTTTTGACACTTATGTAAGTGTCATAACCAGCCATAAAATAACTCAATATTTGTCAAAATAGGTCTAAATATATGTGTCATGACAGTGTTATGACCATATTATGACAGGTTATGACAAGTTAAGTCAGGTGTTATGACATATTATGACATGGTTATGACCTTGTCATAACGTGTTATGACGCTGGGTGTCAAGTAAATTGTTACCGAACAGATCTACTGCTTCTTAGACTTGCGCTCAGTAAGAATGACAGATCTACAACTCACATTTCTATGTGAATTTGGTCGAGTGACCCAAAAAGTTACATATTGCAGCTTTAAAGTAATTCTAATACTATTACAGTACAAGGGAAAACAATCCTTACACAAATACATGCATACTGTGCATGCAGGCTACATACAAAGTGTACTGAGTGTACACAAGAATACATAAGTGTGCATAAAGTGTGAAATGTATCACAAATATTCTAAATCTTACAGTATGTCTGGAAAACCCAGCTAAACGTTTTTATTGTTGACTATGACTACGACTTCTGATGACAATGCTCTCATCGGAGCGTAAACACGAACACAGTGACATGGCTCTCCAAACTGCAGCACTGGACTGTAGAATAACATCAAACTTGTAAAACACACTCCAATGTGTACCAAGAGTGGGATACCCAACAACATCACCCAGTGACCAACTTGCCATTCCACATGCTCTTGAGATATGGAATGGATGTGTGTGCGTGTGTACATTTTTTCCCTGTCAGATGGGGCAGAGAGGGGGTGCGTGGTTGTTGGGACTTTTGTTGGGGGAGGGAGGATTCACTGGTGACCTCCTGCAGACCTCCTGCATTCCCCTATAGCACCTGGACCCTGGGCTTCAACTCCCTCTCCTTGCTTCCCCCTCTCTCTTCCCCCCCCCCTCTCCCTGCCTCCCCTCTCCCTGCCCCTTCTCTCCCCCCCCCTCTCCCTGCCTCCCCTCTCCCTGCCCCTTCTTTCCCTGCCTCTCTCCTTGCCCCCTCTCTCCCTGCTCCCTGACTCCCTGCCCCCTCTGTCCCTGCCTCTCTCTCTTCCTGCCTCCCACTTTCCATACCTACCTACCTCCCTCTCCCTACCTCCCTTTCTCCCTGCTTGCCTACCTACCTCCCTCCCTCACTCCATCCCTCCCTACCTCCCTACCTCCCTCTCTCCCTGTCTTACCACCAGGGCTTGGCAGTGGGGCTGCCCCAGGGTTCGAGAGTCCCAGCTGTGTAAATGTTTTCAGTTGCTGTGTGACTGGAACTGGGTCCTTCTTTTTGATCAGACGCCAAGACAAGCCCGGCCTCGGTTGTTCTTGGCAACTGCCTGGGACGAAAGAATGTCAGCATGATTTAAAAAATATGACGGTTTGTCATTTGGACCACTGGGTGAAAACTGAGCCTCCAGTACAGTTTGTGATCATCTAATTACTCCACCCTCCACCCCCTTCTCCACAATTCCCCCCAAATCTTCACCCCTCCTTTTACTCCCATCCAGGAATGAAGCCGTAAAGCTGCTATTTCCTCCAAGGATTATTTTTTGGTTAGACGAAATGGCTTTGTGCCTTGCTCTTGCTCTTCTCCCTTGTTATATATATTTTCCTGCTCCTTCATGGTTGCCTCTTTCCTTGCTTTAACCTTTCTTGCCAGGGACTAATTGCTTTTGAACATTCAAAGTGTTCCGTCTCACCATTCCACTCAGGTTAAGGTATGCAGGTCTAAGTGCTTACCGCCCTGCAACACTATAGCCATCAGGCGTCCAGCATTGCCATCAGCCATAAGCAATTGAGGAAATGCTTCTTTTGAAATCAATGAAAGCTATTATACTGCCTGTTTTGCGCTGCGTTGCGTCACGTCCAATGGCAGCATTCAAGCTCATGAATAGCTGATGTTCAATTCTCTCTCGGCTGATGTGCGTGCTCATTTTATCTTGTCAATTGAAATAATGAGAAATAAAGTTGATTTTGGTTGCATATGGCCTTGACTATACACCACAGGTTATTGTACTAAGAGTTATGAAGTCATGTAAACAAAAGCAACTTGTGTAATTAGAGGATCATTTAATACAACCACTAGCAACAATTTAATGAGTACTTGCAAAAATCTGGACCAAAGCATTTGTACTTACACATGGGGGAAAATAGAATGAAGACGTCACATTGACACGACGCTGATGGCAAAGCAACGTGGCACATATGGTGAAGCTGAAGTTTTATACAGTGGCACATTGTAGTTGCATCTGGAAACCCGAGCACCTGTTGGGGCTGATCACAGCGCAGTGTGAGTGGGCACAACAAGCCCTGTTAAGCCATCAACCTATTTTACAGAGATAGCGGGAACTAGGAGAATGATGCCTCTAAATTTTGTGATTTTAAAGGACCAAATGTACTATGTTTAATATGTATGTAATTTATAGAAGCCTACTTCACAGGACATTAAGTGCAAAGTTTTACTAACACTATCTAGCATTAGAAGCCATTGACGATACCATTGCTAGTGTGTTACAGATGTAGGATTTTAATTTGACCTATATTGTCACAGCAAAATAATCCTGCAGCAACAGGATTTGAAGGTTTAGTCCATGATATTGCTGGATGAGTGTTTAGGCTTTTAGCTGGCCAAAAGTAGGCTACATGAAAAGTGCAATAATGTTAATATAGCTAACAGTGTCTTAGTGTGGGTTTTTAGTGAATTTATGTAAATCAGAAAGCTCATCTGCTTTTCCTGAGGTGCAGGAAAATTTTCAGTAACAAAAGAGTGATCAAATTAAGATCCTATATATGTACGTGTCCAGCATGTGGATTCATATGTGCATATGTTAATTTACAATCGTATGTTTACCAGTCTGTATGTGCCAGTATCAGAGGGGGGTATTTCTCCTAAACAAGTTGGGAAAAAGTACTAGGCAAATTCCCTAAACTCAAGGCTCAAGCATAGATGTGTAAAATATTTAACAAATTAATGAGTTTTTAATCTGGGGCTCGGGGGAACTGAACGTCATGATAAGGATTTTTTTGTTTTCCCGTCATTAGCATAATTTCTCTGGAGAGCATGTGCCGATTTCACCGGCTTTGTTCGGAAACCCCACTGAGATCTGAAATGGAGTCATAGAATCTGAAAAAAATACTGGGAGATGTCTGAATACCCAGAGTGCACTAGAGAAAGCGGATGTTGCCAAGAAACACGGGTCCCATAGTGTTGCTCTCTCTGTTTATCCACTGGCCTCTAATTTGACTAATTGAAAACTTAAAGGCAAGATTTGTTTTTTCTTTCTTTCTAATTAAACCGTTGTTTTGTTCCTTATCCAATAATGTCTTTGCAAAGACATGGTGCCCAACACCTATGCAGTGACTGAAAAGGCCTGGATGAAGGACTACCAATGGTGGCGCAACTCTAATCAGTGGCCTATTGAAAATCTACCTCAGCATGGAAGAGATGACTCATTAGGTTTACACATACTTGCAGATTTAAGTGTTTTAAAATGTTTTGCCAAAAAAAGGAAGAATACTTATTTGATTAGTTTAAGCTCTGTTAGTCACTGAAGCTTATTTGACGATAAGATATGGTACCAGAAATGTGCCAGAGGAATTTGATGTCTGGCATTTTCACTAATACAGGAACACTGTGTAATTTTCTGTAGGTAAATCATGGTGACCACAAAGTTGCTACAGTATCTGACAAACCTGCTCTAAATGCGGCAGACAACCCTTCACTGGTCAGGCGCTGTGGTGGACACCCTCCTCAGAGTCCTGATGAGTTACGCAGTGTGGACAGTCTCTGCTTTAGCTCTAACGTCTTCTCCCCAGCACCACAACAACAACTACAACTTCAGCCCATACAACTGACATTGTGTTCTCGCAACACTATTTAAAGCTGTGATGTCACATGCCTCTAATAGCCTCTGAGGTTAAGGGAAGGAGTGAGAGAAGCGGAGAGAGAAAGGGAAGAGAGAGGACGGAAGAAAGAAAGAGAGGAGAGAGGGAGGGAGAGAGAGAGGTGGGAAGAGAGAGTCCTCAGTTACAGATAAAGTAAACAAATTAAGTCAGACTTTATTTTGAGTGGCCGGCTGCACAGAGCGTGATCTGGCATCTAGTCGAAGTGTCAGCCAGGGGACCTTTACACGGGTATGCAATCCCTCTCAGTCCTTAATGAGGCAATGGAAAAATATAGAAGCTAGCACAACAGATACACAACGCCCAGCAAATTCATTCTAAATAATCCAATACGATACAAATGAACCAAATGTTCTAGTGCTGCACTAAACTGGTAGTCTTCTCTGTGCCTCTAGTACACTGGAAATGTAGAGGGTTGGGTGTGTTTGAGAGTTACTCTGTGTGTGTGTGTGTGTGTGTGTGTGTGTGTGTGTGTGTGTGTGTGTGTGTGTGTGTGTGTGTGTGTGTGTGTGTGTGTGTGTGTGTGTGTGTGTGTGTGTGTGTGTGTGTGTGTGTGTGTGTGTGTGTGTGTGTGTGTGTGTGTGTGTGTGTGTGTGTGTGTGTGTGTGTGTGTAAACGAGTGCCAGAGCGGAGGCTGCCACAGACATCAGCTCTGCATTTGCATATTCACGGCTCAATTTGCACTTGGCTATGCAAATGAATGCAAACATAATTTCAGAACATTTCAAAAATAGAAACCAGCATTCAAAACGACGCAGTGCCTCTTAATATGCAGCCACACAGGGAAAAAATAAGTGAAAAAATGGATGGGGGAAATCGAATGGGCATAGTTGTTAAGGTGCGAATATCTGATTTAACTGTGAGAGTAGTTGAATGTACTGTAATCTTTTTCAAGGAAAGTTAAGGTCAATGACAACATTCCTTTAGTCTAAAGTATATATAATATCTACTACTGTCACGTTTTAGGGAAGACCCAGACAGTGTCGAAGTAACAAAAGTTTATTACTGAACAGGGGGCAGGCAAAACGACAGGTCAAGGGCAGGCAGAAGTCAGTAATCCAGATCGGAGTCCAAAAGGTACATAACGGCAGGCAGTCTCAGGGTCAGGGCAGGCAGAGGTCAATAATCCAGGGCGTTGTGACAAGGTACAGAATGGCAGGCAGACTCAGTGTCAGGGCACGCAGAATGGAAAACTAGAAAACAGGAACTAGAAATAGACAGAAGTAAGGGGGAAAATGCTCTTAGGCTTGACGAACAAAACTAACTGGCAACAGACAAACAGAGAACACAGGTATGAATACACTAGGGATAATGGGGAAGATGGGCGATACCTGGAGGGGGGTGGAGACAAGCACAAATACTGAATGTAACAAGTGAGCTGAGATTCAGGAAGCAAGTTTTCAGGGAATGAAAGTTTTAATAAATAAACGAAACAAACAAACACGAAACACAAACATCGCACGAACCGGCTGAGGCAGAGGAGCCTGGCGATCCGGCGGATGCATGAAAGCCTGACGAGCTGGCTGTGGCAGGGGAGCCTGGCGATCCAGCTGAGGCATGAAAGCCCAATGAGCCGGCTGAGGCAGGGGAGCCTGGCAATCCGGCGGATGCATGAAAGCCCGACGAGCCGGCTGAGGCAGAGGAGCCTGGCGATCCGGCGGATGCATGAAAGCCCGACAAGCCGGCTGAGGCAGAGGAGCCTGGCGATCTGGTTGAGGCATGAGAGCCTGTAGCGGTTCCTCGACTCAACGTCATTTACGCTAACACACAAAAAAAAAAAAAACACACCCCCAGATGCTTCCATTAGGTGAGGTGTTATTCTGTAATGAGTGCGCTGAGAGTCAGGAAGCAAGTTCAGGGAGTGAGTGTTTTAATAAATAAACGAAACAAAAAAACACGAAACACAAACATCGCACGAACCGGCTGAGGCAGAGGAGCCTGGCGATCCGGCGGATGCATGAAAGCCTGACGAGCTGGCTGTGGCAGGGGAGCCTGGCGATCCAGCTGAGGCATGAAAGCCTGACGAGCCAGCTGTGGCAGGGGAGCCTGGCAATCCGGCGGAGGCATGAAAGCCCGATGAGCCGGCTGAGGCAGGGGAGCCTGGCGATCCAGCTGAGGCATGAAAGCCTGACGAGCCGGCTGTGGCAGGGGAGCCTGGCGATCCGGCGGAGGCATGAAAGCCCGACGAGCCGGCTGAGGCAGGGGAGCCTGGCAATCCGGCGGATGCATGAAAGCCCGACGAGCCGGCTGAGGCAGAGGAGCCTGGCGATCCGGCGGATGCATGAAAGCCCGACGAGCCGTCTGAGGCAGAGGAGCCTGGCGATCCGGCGGATGCATGAAAGCCCGACGAGCCGGCTGAGGCAGAGGAGCCTGGCGATCTGGTTGAGGCATGAGAGCCTGTAACGGTTCCTCGACTCAACGTAATTTACGCTAACACAAAAACA
Source organism: Salvelinus alpinus (assembly GCF_045679555.1). Classification (NCBI taxonomy): domain Eukaryota; kingdom Metazoa; phylum Chordata; class Actinopteri; order Salmoniformes; family Salmonidae; genus Salvelinus; species Salvelinus alpinus. Next base: position 33,316,641 of record NC_092104.1, read on the forward strand.
AAACAAAACACACCCCCAGATGCTTCCATTAGGTGAGGTGTTATTCTGTAATGAGTGCGCTGAGAGTCAGGAAGCAAGTTCAGGGAGTGAGTGTTTTAATAAATAAACGAAACCAAAAAACACGAAACACAAACAACGCACCGACATGAAAACAGAGTCAATAACACCTGAGGAAAGAACCAAGGGGAGTGACAGATATAGGGAAGGTAATCAAGGAGGTTATGGAGTCCAGGTGAGTGTCATGAGGCGCTGGTGTGCGAGACGATGGTGACAGGTGTGCGGGATAATCAGCAGCCTGATGACCTAGAGGGCGGAGAGGGAGTATACGTGACAGTGAAACAGATCAGGGTGTGACAGCTACTTATTCTACTATCTTTTATCTATACAGTATGCCATTACACTGTTCACCTTGTGTAGTTTTTGTTAAACAATGCCCTATACAGAGGATGTTGTGGCTGTAATATGATGTTTGGGGATATTCCTCTCCAGTCATGAGGTACTGTCTCTTTCAGACAACCTTAGTTTTGAACAGTAATTGAACTTTGATCAGCTGGAAAAATCACAACTTTCATAACTTAGTCAAGCTGTAGCTGGATTTACGAGTGAGACAGTTTACTGTATGTACCCTACAAAAGTGTGTGAATAAACAGAGATATTGTATAGTCCCATTCAGTCCAGCCTGTCTAATTGTGCCGAGGCGAGGTGTGATTCTGGACGGCTTCTCTACAACTAAGACCAATTGTTTCCTCATGAATCCCTTTTCTTCATTACCATGTGCTCCCTAATCTAAATACTCTGCCTCCCATGCCAACCGCACCATCCCAAACCATGCCAGCCGCCAGACCCCCAATCCCCTTCTCACAAACCCTCATCACCTCTAACCCATCCCCGGCTGTTGCTCACCCTGAGAATGAGGAAAGTTCTGCCTAGACAGAGGGGATGAATGGGAGGGGAAGATTTCAGCAAAATCCACTTTTCCTTAAATCCTATTCATGTGCTGGGCACCAGGCGGTAGGGTAGGGTAGAATAATCTGCTCCCCTGGCACTGGGGCTGTGTGAGGGGCCGTGTGGGGCCCACTGGAGCTTTATCTCTCCTCCCTGTGTTTCTCAGGATAAACGGCTCCACATGTAGCCCTAATCCCCCCTCTTTACCTCTTTACATCACGTTCCTTTATTTTATTTTATTTCCTCTCTCCCTCGTTCCTTTATTACTCTCTCATTTTTCTGTGAATGGCCACATGGTGAATGGATGCAGGACGTGGGCCCCTGGTCTATGTTTCTTTCCTCTCTCTCTCTCTCTCTCTCTCTCTCTCTCTCTCTCTCTCTCTCTCTCTCTCTCTCTCTCTCTCTCTCTCTCTCTCTCTCTCTCTCTCTCACTCTCACACTCTCTCTCTCTCTCTCTCTCTCACTCTCTCTCGCACTCTCTCTCACACTCTCTCTCGCACTCTCTCTCTCACTCTCTCTCTCACTGTCTCTCTCACTCTGAATTCCATTTTCAATTTAAGGGCGTTATTGGCATGGGAAACATATGTTAACATTGCCAAAGCAAGTGAAGTAGATAATAAACAAAAGTGAAATAAACAATAAAAATGAAGAGTAAACATTACAATCACAAAAGTTCCAAAAGAATAAAGACATTTGAAATGGCATATTATGTGCAAGTAGTTAAAGTACAAAAGGGAAAGTAAATAAACATACATATGGGTTGTATTTATAATGGTGTTTGTTCTTCACTGGTTGACCTTTTCTTGTGGCAACAGGTCACAAATATTGCTACTGTGATGGCATGCTGTGGTATTTCACCCAATAGATATGGGAGTTTATCAAAATTGGGTTTGTTCTCTAATTCTTTGTGGATCTGTGTAATCTGAGGAAAATATGTGTCTCTAATATGGTCATACATTTGTCAGGAGGTTAGGAAGTGCAGCTCAGTTTCCAGATTGTTTTGTGGGCAGTGTGCACATAGCCTGTCTTCTCTTGAGAGCCAGGTCTGTCTACGGCGGCCTTTCTCAATAGCGAGACTATGCTCACTGAGTCTGTACATAGTCAAAGCTTTCCTTAAGTCTGGGTCAGTCACAGTGGTCAGGTATTCTGCCACTGTGTACTCTCTGTTTAGAGTCAAATAGCATTCTAGTTCGCTTTGTTTTGTTGATAATTCTTTCCAATGTGTCAAGTAATTATCTTTTTGTTTTCTCATGATTTAGTTGGGTCTAATTGTGTTGCTGTCCTGGGGCTCTGTGGGGTCTGTTTTTGTTTGTGAACAGGACCAGCTTTATCTCTCTGTAGGTGATGGCTTTGTTAGGGAAGGTTTGGGAATCGCTTACTTTTAGGTGGTTATAGAATTTAACCGCTCTGTAATTAGCGAGTATCGGCCTAATTCTGCTCTGCATCCATTATTTGGTGTTTTACGTTCTACACTGAGGATATTTTAGCATAATTCTGCATGCGGAGTCTCAAATTGGTATTTGTCCCATTTTTTAAATTCTTGGTTAGTGAGCGGACCCCAGACCTTACAACCACAAAGGGCAATTGGTTCTAGAACTGATTCAAGTATTTTTAGCCAGATCCTAATTGGTATATCGAATTTTATGTTTCTTTTGATGGCATAGAAGGCCCTTCTTGTGGAAGTTACCTGTGGCGCTGATGTTTATGCCAAGGTATGTATAGTTTTTTGTGTGCTCTAGGGCAGCGTTGTTTATATGGAATTTGTATTGATGGTCCTGGCAACTGGACAATTTTTGGAACACCATTACTGAGAGTTACTATCAGGGGCCAGGTCTGACAAAAGCTGTGCAGAAGATCTAAGTGCTGCTACAGGCCTTCCTTGGATGGGGACAGAAGGACCAGATCATCAGCAAACAGTAGACATTTGACTTCATATTCTAGTAGGGTGAGGCCGGGTACTGCGGACTGTTCTAGTGCCCTCGCCAATTCGCTGATATACAGTACCAGTCAAAAGTTTGGATATGCCTACTCATTCAAGGGTTTTCATTATTTTTTTACTATTTTCTACGTTTTAGAATAATAGTGAAGAGATCAAAACTATGAAATAACACATATGTAATCATGTAGTAACCAAAAAAGTGTGAAACAAATCAAAATATATTTTATATTTGAGATTCTTTAAAGTAGCCATCCCTTGCCTTGATGACAGCTTTGCACACTCTTGGCATTCTCTCAACTAGCTTCATGAGGTAGTCACCTGGAATGCATTTCAATTAAAAGGTGTGCCTTGTTAAAAGTTCATTTGTGAAATGTATTTCCTTCTTAATACATTTGAGCCAACTAGTTGTGTTGTGACAAGGTAGGGGTGGCAAGAACAGCTAAAATAAGCAAAGAGACATGAAGGTCAGTCAATCTGGAAAATGTCAAGAACTTTGAAAGTTTCTTCAAGTGTAGTCGCGAAAACCATCAAGCGCTATGATGATACTGGCTCTCATGAGGACCGCCACAGGAAAGGAAGACCCAGAGTTACCTTTGCTGCAGAAGATAAGTTCATTAGTTACCAGCCTCAGAAATTGTAGTCCAAATAAATGCTTCACAGAGTTCAAGTAACAGACACATCTCAACATCAACTGTTCAGAGGAGACTGCTTGAATCAGGCCTTCATGGTCGAATTGTTGCAAAGAAACCACTACTAAAGGACACCAATAAGAAGAAGCGACTTGCTTGGGCCAAGAGACATGAGCAATGGACGTTAGACTGGTGGAAATCTGTCCTTTGGTCTGATGAGATTTTTGTTTCCAAACTGCCTGTCTTTGTGAGATGTAGAGTAGGTGATAGGATGATCTCCGCATGTGTGGTTCCCACCATGAAGCATGGAGGAGAAGGTGTGATGGTGTGGGGGGTGCTTTGCTGTTGACACTGTCTGTGATTTATTTACAATTCAAGGCACACTTAACCAGCATGGCTACCACAGCATTCTGCAGCAATATGCCATCCCATCTGGTTTGCACTTAGTGAGACTATCATTTGTTTTTCAACAGGACAATGACCCAACACACCTCCAGGCTATGTAACGGCTATTTGACCAAGAAGGAGAGTGATGGAGTGCTGCATTAGATGATCTGGCCTCCACAATCACCCGACCTTAACTAATTTGAGATGGTTTGGATGAGTTGGACCACAGAGTGACCACAGACTGCAGAGTGAAAGAAAAGCAGCCAACAAGTGCTCAGCATATGTGGGAACTTCTTCAAGACTGTTGGAAAAGCATTCCAGGTGAAGCTGGTTGAGAGAATGCCAAGAGTGTGCGAAGCTGTCATCAAGGCAAAGGGTGGCAACTTTAAAGAATATAAAATATATTATGATTTGTTTAACACTTTTTTGGTTACTACTGTCACTCCCTGACCGTAGAGAGCTTTTTATGTCTCTATTTTGGTTTGGTCAGGGTGTGATTTGGGTGGACATTCTATATTATTTTTTATATGTTTTGTATTTCTTTGTTTTGGCCGGTTATGGTTCTCAATCAGGGACAGCTGTCTATCGTTGTCTCTGATTGGGAACCATAATTAGGAAGCTTTTTCCCACATGGTTTTTGTGGGTAGTTATTTTCTGTTTAGTGTTTTGCACCTGACAGGATTGTTTTGGTTATTCTCTTTGTTATTTTGTTCTTCGTGTTCAGTTTCAATAAAAAGCATGAACACTTACCACGCTGCGCTTTGGTCCACACCTTCTTCAACAGACGACCGTTACAACTACATGATTCCATATGTGTTATTTCATAGTTTTGATGTCTTCACTATTATTCTACAATGTAGAAAATTGTAACAAAAAAAACACAAAAAAACCTTGAATGAGTAGGTGTGTCCAAACTTTTGATTGGTACTGTATATGTTGAAGAGGGTGGGGCTTAAGCTGCATCTCCGTATGTATTTTCTTGCCAATTTTAACCTCACACTTGTTGTTTGTGTGAATGTCGTATTTTGTCCCCGAACACCACTTGGTAAAAAGCCAATTTGACATTTGCTAAGTACATTGCTTTCACTGAGGAAATGTACGAGTCTGCTGTTAATGATAATGCAGAGGATTTTCCCAAGGTTACTGTTGATGCATATCCCACGGTAGTTGTTGGAGTCAAATTTGTCTCCACTTTTGTGGATTGGGGTGATCAGTCCTTGGTTCCAAATATTGGGGAAGATGCCAGAGCTAAGGATGATGTTAAAGAGTTTAAGTATAGCCAATTGGAATTTGTGGTCCGTATATTTTATCATTTCATTGAGGATACCATCAACACCACAGGCCTTTTTGGGTTGGAGGGTTTGTATTTTGTCCTGTAGTTCATTCAATGTAATTGGAGAAACCAGTGGGTTCTGGTAGTCTTTAATAGTTGATTCTAAGATTTGTATTTGATCATGCATATGTTTTTGCTGCTTGTTCTTTGTTATAGGGCCAAAGTGGTTTACCCATACATCTCTGTTTTGGGTAGATAAATATTTGTGTTATTGTTTGTTTAGTGTTTTCATATTTTTACATTGAGCCAATTTCTGACGTGCTGTTCCTTCTTTTTCCGTGGTGTATTTCTGTATTGTTTTAGTGATTCATCATAGTGAAGGCGTAGACTCAGTTTTTCTGCGTCTCTATGTTTTTGGTTGGATAGGTTTCTCAATTTCTTTCTTAGGTTTTTGCATTCTTCATCAAACCATTTGTCATTGTTGTTAATTTTATTTGGTTTTCTGTTTGTTGTATCCATCTATCTCTCTCTCTCTCTCTCTCTCTCTCTCGCTCTCTCTCTCTCTCTCGCTCTCACTCGCTCTCTCGCTCTCACTCGCTCTCTCTCTCGCTCTTTATCTCTCTTAGTCCACCCTGGAGATACTGTAACGGTGGTCCTCCTCCTCTTCAACCGAAAAGGAGGAGTATTGAGGGAACCAATGCGCAGCGGGTTGTGAACACATAATATTTATTAAAGACAAGACGAAAACACGAACTTCACTATAAACTAACAAAACAACAAACGGAGTAGACAGACCTGAACGACGAACTTACATTAAACACGAGAACGCACGAACAGGGAAAATAGCCTACACATAAAAATGACGATGTACAACACAAACCGAACAGTCCCGTATGGTGCGACAAACACTGACACAGGAGACAACCACCGTTACAGAACCACCCACCAATCCAGAACCAAGCAGCGTAATTTCGAGCAACGGGAAAGTATACAGGACTTGTGGAGTTGGGAGCAAATATTTAACGGAGAAGGACCATGGGCTAAAGTGAATCACCGTCCATGGGAACAGCTGGAGGCAGTTCGGAGAGCGGAGGAAAAGAGTGAGAGGAACCGGCGTTATGAGGGGACGCGTCTTGCACGGAAGCCCGAAAAGCCCGTGAGTAACACCCAAAAATTTCTTGGGGGGGGCTAAGAGGTAGTGGGCCAAGGGCAGGTAGGAAACCTGCGCCCACTTCCCAGGCTAACCGTGGAGAGCGGGAGTACGGGCAGACACCGTGTTACGCAGTAGAGCGCACGGTGTCTCCTGTACTGTGCATAGCCCGGTGCGGGTTATTCCACCTCCCCGCACTGGTAGGGCTAGATTGGGCATTGAGCCAGGTGTCATGAGGCCGGCTCAACGCGTCTGGTCTCCAGTGCGTCTCCTCGGGCCGGCATACATGGCACCTGCCTTACGCATGGTTTCCCCGGTTCGCCTACATAGCCCGGTGCGGGTTATTCCACCTCCCCGCACTGGTCGGGCAACCGGGAGCATTCAACCAGGTAAGGTTGGGCAGGCTCAATGCTCAAGAGAGCCAGTACGCTTGCACGGTCCGGTATTTCCAGCGCTACCTCCCCGCCCCAGCCCAGTACCACCAGTGCCTACACTACGCACCAGGTTTCCAGTGCGTCTCCAGAGCCCTGTTCCTCCTCCACGCACTTTTCCTATGGTGCGTGTATCCAGTTCGGTGCCTCCAGTTCCGACAACACGCACTAAGCCTCCTGTGCGTCTCCAGAGCCCTGTACGCACTGTTCCTTCTCCCCGTACTCGTCCTGAGGTGTGTGCACTCAGCCCGGTGCCACCAGTGCCGGTACCACGCACCAGGCCTATAGTGCGCTTTGAGAGGTCAGTGTGCCCTGTCCCTGCTCCCCGCACTAGGCTTGAAGTGCGTGTCTCCAGTCCGGTGCCTCCAGTTCCGGCACCACGTACCAGGCCTACAGTGCGTCTCAGCCGGCCAGAGTCTGCCGTCTGCCCAACGGCGCCTGAACTGTCCGTCTGCCAAGCGCCGCATGAACTGCCCGTCTGTATTGAGCCTGCAAAGCCGCCCGTCTGCCATGAGCCTGCAAAGCCGCCCGTCTGCCATGAGCCTACAGAGCCTTCCGCCAGACTGGAGCCGCTAGAGCCTTCCGCCAGACTGGAGCCGCTAGAGCCTTCCGCCAGACGAGCCGTCAGAGCCGATAGTCAGTCAGGAGCCGCTAGAGCCAGTCGTCAGTCAGGATCTGCCAGAGCCGCCAACCAGACAGGATCTGCCAGAGCCGCCAACCAGACAGGATCTGCCAGAGCCGCCAACCAGACAGGATCTGCCAGAGCCGTCCAGCCAGGACCGTCCAGAGCCGTCAGCGAGCCATGACCGTCCAGAGCCGTCAGCGAGCCATGACCGTCCAGAGCCGTCAGCGAGCCATGACCGTCCAGAGCCGTCAGCGAGCCATGACCGTCCAGAGCCGTCAGCGAGCCATGACCGTCCAGAGCCGTCAGCGAGCCATGACCGTCCAGAGCCGTCAGCGAGCCATGACCGTCCAGAGCCGTCAGCGAGCCATGACCGTCCAGAGCCGTCAGCGAGCCATGACCGTCCAGAGCCGTCAGCCAGCCATGACCGTCCAGAGCCGTCAGCCAGCCAAGAAACAATCAATGCAGCAGCAGGGAACAGAGCAAGGGAACAGACAAATATAGGGGAGGAAATTAACATGTAATAAGTGAGTCCAGGTGAGTCCATTAACGCTGATGCGAGTGACGAGAGAAGGCAGGTGTGGGTGATGGATGGCAGGAGCGTGTGATGCAGGGTAATCTGGCGCCCTCAAGCGCCAGGGGAAGGGAAGAGCGGGAGCAAACATGACAGATACTTGTTAAAAGCCTCACCACAGCCTGTGTTGGGTCCTGCTTTGTAAAATGTGTTAATTTTATGACACCAAACTCGGCAGTAAAACCAAAGCGCCAGCTAATTAGCGGGTGGTGTGAGGTGAGTGGTAGAGAGAGGGAGCTTTACTGCTAGAGGTGCCTTAATCATTGTTTACTAGGGAGCTCAGCAGGGGCTTTGGCTCCTGCCCTCCTGCTCCCCCTGCCCCCTTCTCTTCTCTTCTCTTCTCTTCATATACTTTCCATTGCCTTTTCATGTTCTCTCTTTCCTCATACTGCTCATAAACTAATCAAAGCTTGGCTAAGTTTACAAAAAGGTCTAGCACAGCGGTTCCCAAACTAGGGGTCCCGACCCCATGTGGGATCACCTGATATGAAAATGGGGTCGTAGGAGAATTTCCAAAATTCTGAAGAAAATACATATTTTTATACAAAAATGTATATATATTATAATATAATCTTTGTATCTCAAAACTATTGTAATGTGGTTAACCTTGAACATCGAAATGAAACTTATTCAAATCGAAAAGATAGAAATCAACCAGTGAGAGCTCTTAGATCAAGGGGAAAAGTCACACTTGACCGTTGCACTTGAATCATTCCCACAGTGAATGGCTAGGCCCACTACGTTGTGAAACCTCACACTGTTGCAGAGAATTTGACAATACCGGCCGCAATTGATATGGTGAAAACAATATGTGGGGAGGCAGAGGCACAGAAACTTACATCAACACCTTGCAGGAAAACTCTGTTAAACGAAGAATTAATGCTCTGACTGAACAACTGAAAAACTCCCCAGCTTATGCTCTCCAGATGGACGTTAGCTCTGAGGGCTGAGATGCCCATGCGTTGACTTTTGTTTGCCATACATATCGATGGATGCTATTCATGAGGACATATTGTTCTTTCTCACGATTCCCGAGCCTGAAGCGGCATAGGGGATGTTCAGTGTGCTGTGTGGCTATATTGACGAAAAACAGATTCCTTATGGGATCGAAAGGTGGGCTTTTGCACAGATGGGGCTCAATCTATGGCGGGACAGCGTGCAGGCATCTGCACTCTAGTTATAAATGTGTATCCCTCTGCCATATGGATAAATTGTATGGTACACAGAGAGCAACTGGCAGCTAAAGAGCTGAGCACAGAAGTTGGAGATCTACTGCAGCAGGTAACTTCGATTGTAAACTACATCAAACCGCATCCACTGCACGCACACCTGTTCGCAAAACTATATGGAGATATGGGATCAGAGCATGACAATGTTCTATTTCACACTGAGGCTTGGTGGTTATCCAGAGGGAGTGTTGGAAAGGTTTTTCGCATTGAGGATGTAAAAATACAGACTTGGTTGACTTTCTGTGTAATGAAAATAAAATAACAGAAAACAGCATCAGTAGGCCTAAGTGTCCCACACGAGTGATGACTGCTCACCTGCAAATCTTGGAACAGCACTTTGCGACCTACTTCCCAATCCGTTTGACTGTGATCCTGGCTCAGTTGATATGCCAGTAATTTAAATCGAGCAGCTGACCGAGCTGTCATGTTACCGAATGCTGCAGAAAACATATTCACGGGTCACTACAAAGGAGTTTTGGTTCCTGAGCGTTAATGAGCGTCAAAACAGCTGGGAACTGAGCGTCAAAACAACTGAGACCTCGGAGAGAAATGAGTTCTGACTGGGAAAAATAGTTTTGAACGGTCATCCAACTCGAAATTCCAACCTGGGAACTCAGGTCTCTTTCTAGAGCTCTTACTTTTCGATCTAAAGATCTCTGACGTCATGATTTGACCTCGTATTTTTCAGAGTTCCCAGTTGTCTTGAAAGCACCATAAAACTCATGGTAGGCTACGCTTCGCCAGCTCATATCTGTGTGAAGCTGGATTCAGTGCTTTCGTCTGCATTGAAACCTAATATTGATCCAGGTTGGATGTGACAGCAGAGGTGAGGTGTGCACTGTAAACCACGCCTGACTTTGAGAAGTTCCGTCACGACATGCATCAAGCACACCCATCTCATTAATGGTGGTGACATAAGATACACTATCAGACTTATTTTAATTTACTGTCATAGCCCCACATTAAAAATATGTGATGGTGAGTTGAGAAGACAATCAGAAATAATGTTAGAATGTTTTTCAATGGACTGCCATAGCCCCAAATAAAAAAGTTAACATTGGCTGTTAATTACATAATTTTTTTCACAAGCTTGGGGTCGGGAGAATTTTCAGATATCAAAATGGGGTCGTGGGCCAAAACAGGTTGGTAACCCCTGGTCTAGCATCAACGATCAGCTAATGAACTCCAAATATAATAGTGAGATTTGGATTTACCGAGAAATAAACATACACTGAATATATGCATTTTACTTGCAGTTGCATTTCCTAACATGAGCAATAAATGCACCAGAAAATATCATGCAGCAATAGTCTCTGTAACAGCTCTATAATATCATACAGCAATAGTCTCTGTAACAGCTCTATAATAGCATACAGCAATAGTCTCTGTAACAGCTCTATAATATCATACAGCAATAGTCTCTGTAACAGCTCTATAATATCATACAGCAATAGTCTCTGTAACAGCTCTATAATATCATACATCAATAGTCTCTGTAACAGCTCTATAATATCATACAGCAATAGTCTCTGTAACAGCTCTATAATATCATACAGCACTAGTCTCTGTAACAGCTCTATAATATCATACAGCAATAGTCTCTGTAACAGCTCTATAATATCATACAGCAATAGTCTCTGTAACAGCTCTATAATATCATACAGCAATAGTCTCTGTAACAGCTCTATAATATCATACAGCAATAGTCTCTGTAACAGCTCTATAATATCATACAGCAATAGTCTCTGTAACAGCTCTATAATATCATACAGCAATAGTCTCTGTAACAGCTCTATAATATCATACAGCAATAGTCTCTGTAACAGCTCTATAATATCATACAGCAATAGTCTCTGTAACAGCTCTATAATATCATACAGCAATAGTCTCTGTAACAGCTCTATAATATCATACAGCAATAGTCTCTGTAACAGCTCTATAATATCACACAGCAATAGTCTCTGTAACAGCTCTATAATATCATACAGCAATAGTCTCTGTAACAGCTCTATAATATCACACAGCAATAGTCTCTGTAACAGCTCTATAATATCATACAGCAATAGTCTCTGTAACAGCTCTATAATATCATACAGCAATAGTCTCTGTAACAGCTCTATAATATCATACAGCAATAGTCTCTGTAACAGGTCTATAATATCATACAGCAATAGTCTCTGTAACAGCTCTATAATATCATACAGCAATAGTCTCTGTAACAGCTCTATAATATCATACAGCAATAGTCTCTGTAACAGCTCTATAATATCACACAGCAATAGTCTCTGTAACAGCTCTATAATATCATACAGCAATAGTCTCTGTAACAGCTCTATAATATCATACAGCAATAGTCTCTGTAACAGCTCTATAATATCATACAGCAATAGTCTCTGTAACAGCTCTATAATATCACACAGCAATAGTCTCTGTAACAGCTCTATAATATCATACAGCAATAGTCTCTGTAACAGCTCTATAATATCATACAGCAATAGTCTCTGTAACAGCTCTATAATATCATACAGCAATAGTCTCTGTAACAGCTCTATAATATCACAACAGCATTCACTTTTTCGTACAACATTGTTTTCTGTCATTTGCTGGATTGTCCCTTGATTGGTACAGTGTAGCTCAGTTGATAGAGAACATTTCGCTTGCAACGCCAGCGTTGTGGGTTTGGTTCCCACAGGGGGACCAATACAAAACAAAGTATAGACATGTATGCACTTACTAATGTAAGTTGTTCTGGATAACAGCATCTGCTAAATCAGGGTTTCCCAAACTCGGTCCTGGGTCCGCCCCTGGGTGCACATTTTGGTTTTTGCCCTAGCACTATACAGCTGATTCAAATAACCAACTCATCAAGCTTTGATTATTTGAATCAGCTGTGTAGTGCTAGGGCAAAAAGTTTGGGAAACCCTGTGCTAAGTGACTGAAATGTGAAATGATTGTGCTCTTCATAAGTGGCTACAAGCCTCATTTGGCTTTGTTGGGGTGGAAAAAAGAGGGCGTCCAACATGAGAGAAGTAAGTGCATTAGCATTCAATGAGGGAGGTTGTGGATCACAAAGTGGCTGCTGTCTCTTTAAGATGGGTTTAAGTGATCAAAATGTAATGTAAGGCTGCTATTGGTGGTATAATGCTGCTCTATAAGAGAGTTGCCTAATGATTGCCATGTGTGGACATTGGGTTATGGAGGGGGGATTTTGGGCTGGGGGCCTGAATATGGAGAGATGGTGGAGCAGACTGGTGAAGTCTGCACTGGGAGGCTGGGTGCTGGGGGGGTTGGAAAGCCGAGCGGAGAGGAGAGAAGAGGGGGAGAGAGAAGTCTCACGGAGAGGCTCAGAAAAGGCCAGCCATATGAGATTACAGCATACCTAAGAAATGTGCTCGTTGGGAAAGTTTGTGTATTTTGGGAAGCTCTCCAAATTTTCCACAGACAGTTTTTAATTTTTTTCATTTTCCCTCCTCCCTCTCCCCATAGTTTGGACTAATTGCGCGGCAGAGCGCCCGCTGAGTCAATACCAGAAAGTCTCCCGCTTTCCTTTTTTTCTTCCTTCACCTCTCTCTCCAAACATTTGGTGATAGTGTGTATTTTTCATTGCAAAGGATAACATGTCTGTATATTTTTCAAGTACATGGGTTCAGGCCTATTTTGTAGGTTTAATTTAAAAGGGGTGATGATTTGTATCAGAAAGAGCCAAAGTTTCCAGTTTGTGGCTGACAGATGAGCCATGCAGTAGTTACAGGAATGTCCTCTAAACACCCACTCCAGTGGAACCCCTAGAAAATTAAGCACAAGAAATATAGATGGTTGGATAAAGTTCTATACAGGTTCATCGTGGATCGTTACAGTAATTGTGGGGGTTGGTGAGGGGAGGACGGCTCATAATAGTGGCCAGAAAGGAGAAAATGGAATGACATCAAACACATGGAAACCATATGTTTGATGTATTTGATACCATTCCACCAATTCCGCTCCATCCATTACCACGAGCCTGTTCTCCCCAATTAAGGTGCCACCAACCTCCGATGAATTGTGGCATATATTTACTGTGGATGGACACCATTTCTTTAGGGTGTGCCTGAAATCTACATTCAGGCACAGAGAAATTGAACATATTAACTGAGACAAGTGTAAGGTAGGTATGTGGCTCATCGTGTTTGTCAACATCAACTTATGACGTGAACTTCTTTGCTAATGAAGGCAAACACTTGTTTGTGTTGTTGTCATAGTACTTTGTAATAAGAGAAATCCTAATAACACTATGCTTGACTGTTGAACTGGAAGGGTTCAGAGATACTCGGATTAAGGTAATGGCCTGGATGGAAAAATATTACAACTGATCTGATAGACGCTAGATCAAATCAAATCAAAGTTTATTGGTCACGTACACAGTTTTGCAGATGTTTTCTCAGGTGCAGCGAAATGCTTATGTTTCTAGCTCCAACAGTGCAGTAATATCTAGCAATACATTAACAATACACACATAATCCAAAAGTATAAAGAAAGAGTGATAGCCGATCTGATGTCCAAAATACATTTTCGTCTGTATGTAATAGTACTACAAACTTTCTGAGAAAATAATGTAAGAAATAACAACAATAGCAAAAAAATAACACTGTAAAGTTGGCTAGGAGCTAGAATCAAGGTGACTGTGTCTGTCGGGGCCATATTGTCAAAAACGCGCCATCAGAACTTGTGGAATTCAGTGTTTGTAAACTGAGTAGCCTTAGTAATAGCAGTGAACACAGGCCATGCTTCCACCTGCTGTCCAGCCTCTGCCCCGGCCCCGTGCAGCAAGAACTCTGTAGCTCTAACAGTCTGTGTCAGATTGATCCTCCAGACTGCTACTCCAGACTGCTGCTCCAGTGTCATGCCTGTGAACACTGACCAACTTCCTTAGCTGTGGCCAGCCAGGCAGTCTCAATGTACTGTAGACCTTTGACTCAGAGACTCTGGTTGTCTTAGCTCAGTCTGCAAGAAGCACCTTTTTGTTTACATACAGTACCAGTCAAAAGTTTGGACACACCTACTCATTCAAGGGTTTTTCTTTATTTTGAATCTTTTATATATTGTATAATAATAGTAAAGAGATCAAAACTATGAAATAACACATATGGAATCATGTAGTAACCAAAAAAGTGTTAAACAAATCAAAATATATTTTATATTTGAGATTCTTCAAAGTACCCCTTGCCTTGATGACAGCTTTGCACACTCTTGGCATTCTCTCAACCAGCTTCATGAGGTAGCCACCTGGAATGCATTTCAATTAACAGGTGTGATATGTTAAAAGTTAATTTGTGGAATTTATTTCCTTCTTAATGCATTTGAGGAAATCAGTTGTGTTATGACAAGGTAGGGGTGGTATGCAGAAGATAGCCCTATTTGATAAAAGACCAAGTCCATATTATGGCAAGAACAGCTCAAATACACAAAGAGAAATGACAGTCTGTCATTACTTTAAGACATGAAGATCAGTCAAAATGGAAAATTTGAACGTTTCTTCAACTGCAGTCGCAAAAACCATCAGGCGCTATGATGAAACTGGCTCTCATGAGAACCGCCACAGGAAAGGAAGACACAGAGTTACCTCTGATGCAGAGAATAAGTTAATTAAAGTTACCAGCCTCAGTAATTGCAGCCGAAATAAATGCTTCACAGAGTAACAGACACATCCCAACATCAACTGTTCAGAGGAGACTGCGTGAATTTATTTATTTATTTTACCTTTGTTTAACCAGGTAGGCAAGTTGAGAACAAGTTTTCATTTACAACTGCGACCTGGCCAAGATAAAGCAAAGTGTAACGATCGTCTGTGGTGGTAGAAGGATCGGACCAAAGCGCAGCGTGATAAGTGTTCATGTCTTTTTAATAAACAAAACTGAACATTGGAACAAAACAATAAACGAAGTGAACAAACGAAACAGTACCGTGTAGCGACAAACACAGACACGGAAGACAAACACCCACAAACCAAAAATGACAAAACAGGCTACCTAAATATGGTTCCAATCAGAGACAACGACTAACACCTGCCTCTGATTGAGAACCATATCAGGCCAAACACAGAAACAGACAAACTAGACATACAACATAGAATGCCCACTCAGATCACACCCTGACCAAACAAAACATATAAGCTTACGAAGCAAACTATGGTCAGGGCGTGACACAAAGCAGTTTGACACATACAACAACACAGAGTTACACATGGAGTAAAACAAACATACAGTCAATAATACAGTACAAAAACAAGTCTATATACAATGTGAGCAAATGAGGTGAGATAAGGGAGGTAAAGGCTATAAAAAGGCCCCGGTGGCGAAGTAAATACAATATAGCAATTAAAAACACTGGAATTGTAGATTTGCAGTAGGTGAATGTGCAAAGTAGAAATACTGGGGTGCAAGGGAGCAAAATAAATAAATACAGTAGGGGATGAGGTAATTGTTTGGGCTATTTATAGATGGGCTATGTACAAGTACAGTGATCTGTGAGCTGCTCTGACAGCTGGTGCTTAAAGCTGGTGAGGGAGATAAGTGTTTCCAGTTTCAGAGATTTTTGTAGTTCGTTCCAGTCATTGGCAGCAGAGAACTGGAAGGAGAGGCGGCCAAAGGAGGAATTGGCCCTGGGAGTGACCAGTGAAATACACCTGCTGGAGCGCGTGCTACGGGTGGGTGCTGCTATGGTGACCAGCGAGCTGAGATAAGGCGGGACTTTACCTAGCAGGGTCTTGTAGATGACCTGGAACCAGTGGGTTTGGCGACGAGTATGAAGCGAGGGCCAGCCAACGAGAGTGTACAGGTCGCAGTGGTGGGTAGTATATGGGGCTTTGGTGACAAAATGGATGGCACTGTGATAGACTGCATCCAATTTCTTGAGTAGGGTGTTGGAGGCTATTTTGTAAATGACATCGCCGAAGTCGAGGATCGGTAGGATGGTCAGTTTTACGAGGGTATGTTTGGCAGCATGAGTGAAGGATGCTTTGTTGCGAAATAGAAGCCAATTCTAGATTTAACTTTGGATTGGAGATGTTTGATGTGAGTCTGGAAGGAGAGTTTACAGTCTAACCAGACACTTAGGTATTTGTAGTTGTCCACATATTCTAAGTCAGAACCGTCCAGAGTAGTGATGCTGGGCGGGCGGGCAGGTGTAGGCAGCGATCAGTTGAAGAGCATGCATTTAGTTTTACTTGTATTTAAGAGCAGTTGGAGGCTACGGAAGGAGAGTTGTATGGCATTGAAGCTCGTCTGGAGGGTAGTTAACACAGTGTCCAAAGAAGGGCCAGAAGTATACAGAATGGTGTCGTCTGTGTAGAGGTGGATCAGAGACTCACCAGCAGCAAGAGCGACATCATTGATGTATACAGAGAAAAGAGTTGGCCCAAGAATTGAACCCTGTGGCACCCCCATAGAGACTGCCAGAGGCCCGGACAACAGGCCCTCCGATTTGACACACTGAACTCTATCGGAAAAGTAGTTGGTGAACCAGGCGAGGCAATCATTTGAGAAACCGAGGCTGTTGAGTCTGCTGATGAGGATGTGGTGATTGACAGAGTCGAAAGCCTTGGCCAGGTCATTGAATAACCAGGTCAGTGAATCAGGCCTTAATGGCCGAATTGCTGCAAAGAAACCACTACTATAGAACACCACTAATAAGAATAGACTTGCTTTGGCCAAGAAACACGAGCAATGGACATTAGACTGGTGGAAATCTGTCCTTTGGTCTGATGAGTCCAAATTTGAGATATTTGGTTCCAACCACCGTGTCTTTGTGAGACGCAGAGTAGGTGAACGGATGATCTCTGCATGTGTGGTTCCCACCATGAAGCATGGAGGGTGAGGTCTGATGGTGTGGGGGTGCTTTGCTGGTGACACTGTCAGTGATTTATTTACAATTCAAGGCGCACTTAACTAGCATGTCTACCACAGCATTCTGCAGCAATACGCCATCCCATCTGGTTTGCGCTTAGTCGGACTATCATTTGTTTTTCAACAGGACAATGACCCAAAACACACCTCCAGGCTGTGTAATGGCTATTTGACCAAGAAGGAGAGTGATGGAGTGCTGCATCAGATGACCTGGCCTCCACAATCACCCGACCTCAACCCAAATTAGATGATTTGGAATGAGTTGAAGGAAAAGCAGCCAACAAGTGCTCAGCATATGTGGGAACTCCTTGAAGACTGTTGGAATAGCATTCCAGGTGAAGCTGGTTGAGAGAATGCCAAGATTGTGCTAAGCTGTCATGAAGGCAAAGGGTGGCTACTTTGAGGAATGTAAAATAGAAAATATATTTTGATTTGTTTTTTGCTTACTACATGATTCCATATGTGTTATTTCGTAGTGTTGATGTCTTCACTATTATTCTACAATTGCAAAATAAAGAAAAACCTTTGAATGAGTAGGTGTGTCGCCAAACTTTTGACTGGTACTGTGCTACCAGACACATGTTTCAGAGGGCTTACAGTGGGGAGAACAAGTATTTGATACACTGCCGATTTGGCAGGTTTTCCTACTTACAAAGCATTTAGAGGTCTGTAATTTTTATCATAGGTACACTTCAACTGTGAGAGACGGAATCTAAAACAAAAATCCAGAAAATCACATTGTATGATTTTTAAGTAATTAATTTGCATTTTATTGCATGACATAAGTATTTGATACATCAGAAAAGCAGAACTTAATATTTGGTACAGAAACCTTTGTTTGCAATTACAGAGATCATACGTTTCCTGTAGTTCTTGACCAGGTTTGCACACACTGCAGCAGGGATGTTGGCCCACTCCTCCATACAGACCTTCTCCAGATCCTTCAGGTTTCGGGGCTGTCGCTGGGCAATACGGACTTTCAGCTCCCTCCAAAGATTTTCTATTGGGTTCAGGTCTGGAGACTGGCTAGGCCACTCCAGGACCTTGAGATGCTTCTTACGGAGCCACTCCTTAGTTGCCCTGGCTGTGTGTTTCGGGTCGTTGTCATGCTGGAAGACCCAGCCACGACCCATCTTCAATGCTCTTACTGAGGGAAGGAGGTTGTTGGCCAAGATCTCGCGATACATGGCCCCATCCATCCTCCCATCAATACGGTGCAGTCGTCCTGTCCCCTTTGCAGAAAAGCATCCCCAAAGAATGATGTTTCCACCTCCATGCGTCACGGTTGGGATGGTGTTCTTGGGGTTGTACTCATCCTTCTTCTTCCTCCAAACACGGTGAGTGGAGTTTAGACCAAAAAGCTCTATTTTTGTCTCATCAGACCACATGACCTTCTCCCATTCCTCCTCTGGGTCATCCAGATGGTCATTGGCAAACTTCAGACGGGCCTGGACATGCGCTGGCTTGAGCAGGGGGACCTTGCGTGCGCTGCAGGATTTTAATCCATGACGGCGTAGTGTGTTACTAATGGTTTTCTTTGAGACTGTGGTCCCAGCTCTCTTCAGGTCATTGACCAGGTCCTGCCGTGTAGTTCTGGGCTGATCCCTTACCTTCCTCATGATCATTGATGCCCCATGAGGTGAGATCTTGCATGGAGCCCCAGACCGAGGGTGATTGACCATCATCTTGAACTTCTTCCATTTTCTAATAATTGCGCCAACAGTTGTTGCCTTCTTACCAAGCTGCTTGCCTATTGTCCTGTAGCCCATCCCAGCCTTGTGCAGGTCTACAATTTTATCCCTGATGTCCTTACACAGCTCTCTGGTCTTGGCCATTGTGGAGAGGTTGGAGTCTGTTTGATTGAGTGTGTGGACAGGTGTCTTTTATACAGGTAACGAGTTCAAACAGGTGCAGTTAATACAGGTAATGAGTGGAGAACAGCAGGGCTTCTTAAAGAAAAACTAACAGGTCTGTGAGAGCCGGAATTCTTACTGGTTGGTAGGTGATCAAATACTTATGTCATGCAATAAAATGCAAATTAATTACTTAAAAATCATACAATGTGATTTTCAGAATTTTTCTTTTTGATTCTGTCTCTCACAGTTGAAGTGTACCTATGATAAAAATTACAGACCTCTACATGCTTTGTAAGTAGGAAAACCTGCAAAATCAGCAGTGTATCAAATACTTGTTCTCCCCACTGTATGTTAAAAATACATTATTTAATTAATTTGTTTCACTCAATACTTTTTTGGATACCAAAACAAACATTATGTATGCCAATGAATGGGATTTGAATAACCAGAAAGGCACCAAAAAAAGATATACCTTGAATTTGTCAGATATTCATATATTCCAATGAGCTCTTGTGTCTATGAATTCACTATTTCAACAGCTTGTAGCTGAGGGATGTTGCTGAGCAGCTAATTAAATCTGTCTTCCAGCTCAAGATAGTGGAACGAGGCAGGGCATACATATGGATGAGCTACTCCTTCTCTGTCACTGGTATACAAGACCACACCCTAGAAAAACAGATGCTAGGTAACATACTCCCCTTCACCAATTAGTATAGTGAACAACGTTTTTCTTGCAATATGCATTTTTAAATAAATATAGTGGCTAGACTAGACCTACGGAAAAAAACATTGACTGAATTTCCAGTAATAAATCATTAATAAAGAATGTTAATAGTATTGGTGTCAGGGTTTCCAATGCAGCTTGCCCTCACAGAAGAGATGGAGGAAAAAGCCTTTATCACGGCTTGTCTCCGTGGCTGGCTGGCCTGCTCTCTGTCCCCCTCTCTCACATAGATACTTATCAGCTTTTAAGGCGTCCATTGGTCCCCTATCTCCCATCAACAGCACCTTACGACACGCGCTGCCTCAGCACTACAAATCCCATTACTTTTATCCTTAGCTAATACTACCTCCTGTCAGGGCCCACAGCACAAACAATTTGCCTTCTTCCTCCTTCCATTTCACAGAATCGCTCACGATCAGGTAGGGGAGAGGGGGGCAGAGGGTTAAGGGGGAGCTGGATGGGCTCAGGTAGGATTGTCAGGGACTTTTGAATGAGAGGGAGGTTGGAGGTAAATGGGCAAGGGGCTTTCCTGCCACTGTCTGTGCCCACACCGATATGTGTTATTTTGATGGGGTCATCTGAGTGTGACCTTCTGTTAATGTCAGGGAACTGAAAACATTTAAGTACACAAAGCAGTTCACTATGCAGATGAGCTATGTGAGTGCTCTAAGAGGGACTTTGGTTAATCTGCAGTTTGCTTTTACCGTCTGGGGCAGTAGTAGTGGGATCCACATGACCCCTTTGCATTCCTCTTCGAGGTGATTGGCAGCCCATGCTAATACTCCACACCCATGACTGGCAGCCAGAGCCACTCTGTGCTCTTCCCACAAAGCCCATGGCCCCTCCCCGCCAATAGATGCTGAGCCCGCTGCATTGTTCAGATATAGTGACCTTTCACCTTTCCAAACTTCACGGGAACCACGTCAGAACTTTTAGCAGATCTGTATTGGAATGTCAGACACGTAGGCATGCTTCTCTCTTTAGCTCTCTCTCCCTCTCTCTCTCCTTCCTTCACTCCCTATCTATCCGTCTCTCTCTCCCTCACTATCTCTCTGTCTGTCTCCTTCTCCCCCTAGCACTCCCAGCTGTGAAAGCAACATAGCAGGATAACTATTTTTATTCTCTCCAGCCCAGTAGACAATATGTCATTAGCATAAATGTGGTTCTGTTTTCTCTTCTGTCTCTGCAATGTCACAGTCAGATATCTTTGCTTTAAGGGTGAAGGGTAAGCAGCTTTAAGTGTTGTCTGTGGGTTAACTTGACTAGTCGGCATGACAAGGCCTAAGGGCAGGCAGGGAGCAAACACTCCTGCTCCATCTGGGTCACATCTCAGAAGGAAGACAGCCAGGAAGACAGCCCGGACCCCAGCCAACCCGTGCTCTCTATAATATCACACACACACACACTCATCCAAGTCAATGATGGGAAGAACAAGTAAAATGCAGAGGTGGCGAGAAGATGAAGACAACAATCATGATGACAACATCACACCAATGCACTAGGCCACGCTGTGTTGCTACAGTATACCCAACATTGTAATACATGTGATCGTTTTGGCTAACTAGTGTGATTCAAGTGGTTACACTATTATTACCACTTCATTACAAATGCATATAAGGTACATCCCTATATGGCATGATGCAACCTTATTTGAAGTGGCTTGCAATGGTGCTTTAATGTAGAGGGTAAAGCCTAATATCTCCCACTGACATAGTGAGCGGAGGGTCTCTAGAATGCTAATAGATCTCATCACAGAGCTGTACAGCTCCGCTCTGTCCTTTTATTGGTACAATGGCAATGGGAATATTCCCTAATGATTTCCATCCACCGCAAGACTCATCCACTCTTCCCCTCCCTCCCACCCTATTCTCTTATTCCTTTTGTTCATGTGCCTTTTGTTCTTTCTCTTTCTATTTTATTATTTTCTTTAATTACTGTTCCCACCCAGCGAGGTTCCCTCTCTCTGCACCCCCCCCCCCCCCCCATGTCCCATGAGAAGCAGGGAGAAACAACCATGTGGCTTCACTGACAATGGCATGAATGGCCACTGTGGTAGGGCCACCTCTCTGAGGACCAGGACAGGAGGAGAGGAGTAGGATGAGGAGGAGGAGGAGAAAGAAAGAAAAAAGGGGTGTGAAAGATGAGCACAAGAGAGCCTCTGGATCGACCCTTATTTCTCTGTTCTATACAGCCAGGAAGGAATTCTCACTCCCTTGGGGAGTTTCAGGGGAAAGAGAACAAGAGAGTGGGAAATGCGTGCGCACATGAGAGAGAGAGAGAGCAAAATGAAGCCATTAGACAACTAGGTAAGTTCTCAATATTATCATTGAAATATGCTTGTGTGCCTCAATGCCTGTTCCGGTGGAACTCAGTAGAGAGTTATTTAACATGACCGGTGATCAATTTCCACAGACAGTCCAAATCAACAGCTTATTGGTGGACTGTCTGGTTGCTCGTGTGGCAATGCATGCTGGGTAGACAGAATATGATGTCAGTGTTCAAGAGTGCGTTAGCAGCATGCAGTCCTGATCCTGCTTTCTGAATATTCCGACATCTACTTGATGGTATTACCAGCTAATTAAATAAATGTATCTCCTGTACGCAGAGGTTAATACCCCTGGTGTAAGGTATGATGAAGATGGTGAATGTGATGGTGATGATGGTGATGGTGATGATGACGATGATGATGATGATGATGATGATGATGATGGTGGTGACATGTGTTCTGGTTGCAGTGTTAGAAGCACAGCCTGGTGAATTATCTGTGGTGGTGAGCCTCAGCAGACTACGACTGTCACATTAGGAGACCGAATGCTGTGAGCCACATCCACAGTGTCATCCTAATACACACACACACACACACACACACACACACACACACACACACACACACACACACACACACACACACACACACACACACACACACACACACACACACACACACACACACACACACACACACACACACACACACACACACACACACACACACACACACACACACACACCTGAATAAGTCTAGCGTATCCCTCCCCAGCTCCAAGCTGACAAGTTAATGCTGTTTTTACACAATGTCAATGACATGAAATTAGATTGCCTGGATATTGTGTCAAATTCGGATTGAAATTGAGTTCATGAAAATCTGTTTAGAATTGTATAATTCTGCTCAGGCTGAGCAGAAAGGAAACTGGTTAAAAGTACTCCCTCCACACACACACACACACCTACACACATGTTCCTGCCTCGTGCCAGCTAGTCCATGTTCATTCCACACACATCTCTACCAGATCATTTTTGTTTTAATAGAATCGCTTAAAACAATTAATTACAGTCGTTTTCTCTCTCCCTCTATGCCTCTCTCTCCCTCTCTCTTTCTGTCATTCCCTTGCATTGGAGAAGATACAGGCAGTAATAAAAAGGCGTTTATTGAATGATTTTCTGGAGGCCCATTGGTTATTAACATGTAAATTAAATCATCACAGCTGTTCCATTTTCAATCAGATGGAGTTTTTGGGAGGCGGGGCCCGGGTGCTCTGATTTTATTACACACACCTTCATTAGGAGCCACCCACCACCACCACAACAATCAACACCCCCAACAGCCCATACATCCGACACACATATAAATACATATGCACATACTACTCTAGTGGTCACTATCCCAAACCTTCACCATTCATCAGAATCAGATGTACCTTTTCAGATATAATTGATGGGCTACAAGTGCATGATAATTGAATAAATGTCATGTTGTTGGTTACAAGGCATGTCATTTCTGTATGACATCAGTGTATTTCTATACCTGTACCCCTCTTCTCACTGAAACAGGTTAGAATTAGAGTCTTCTGGGCTACATCCCATCCCAATAACAGCCTGATGGAGTGATGTGGACATTAAAACATGGCAGCCACATTCTCCTGGGCCAATAGATTATCAAGACAGTTCTGCTGAGTGAGCGGCCATCCTGTCCTCAGAGCTCTTAACCCCATATAAAAAGACATACTGTAAGAAACAATGAAGACTCTCCAATGTCTCTCCAAAAGCCCTGTGTGTAATACTGCAGCTGCATTGGCCCAGACCCCTCCAGGCCCCTAGAGACAGCCAGAGGAGCCAGAGGAGTGGCTGTAACTCACAGGAATTGTCAGAAAAAGCACCAGATGATGGACTTTGCCAATGATCATTTTTCTAATGCATGTGTATGTTTTAAAGGCCTTGGGAACAGCCAATTTCATAAATGAAGTGCATTTAAAAGCATGGGGCAGCGGGACCAGGGCTATGATGAGATATTGGTAGGCCCCAGTAGAAAGGTTAATGTTAGCCACAGAATGTGGTAATGGGTTCGCTTTGACAATGGCCTGTGGGGACTGTGGTGGACGGGTTGCGCAAGTTAACTCATTGACACATAAATTGTACATTTTCAACAATTTCATTATCATCTGTGTCGTCTAACAGTGACATTTATCAATGAAGTGGAAATGGATGGTTTTATTTTCCTCGCTTTTTCGCTTAACTTACAGACCTGAATGGATATTGATTTTTCATATTTTTTTTATAGGAAGAAACACCTTAGTGCTGATATCCCACACAGCCAGGCCAGTTATGCGATGAGAACGTATAGAGAGCAATATTAATAGAGCAAGATCATTCACACTATACATTTATATTACCATGGGGAAAAGGATACTCTTATCAACTAAGTTCTTATCAACTGACATGTCTAAAATTGTTTATAGTATTGCCTTGATAACATTACAAAGATTTTTTTCAGCATTTCATGTCTAGTCAAAGACTAGTTTTTATGAGACGATGAATTCAGTGCGTAGGACTGTGGAGTATAAACCTGGCTGAGGGTTGGACACATCTGGTAGAGGTGACGTTTTGCTACCTGGTTAAAGAGCTTAGGAGGGGAGTCAGTACAGCAGGCCAACAGCTTATTTTGAAAGAGACACAAATTACTTATTTGAAATTTGTGACAGGCACACAAATTAAACATTTTCCATGTGTTACGCAATTTTCTTCATAATGCATTAATGTACACTACAGTTCAAAAGTTTGGGGTCACTTAGAAATGTCCTTGTTTTTGAAAGAAAATGTAAAAAATGTGTCCATTAAAATAACATCAAATTGATCAGAAATACAGTAGAGACATTATTAATGTTGTAAATGACTATTGTAGCTGGAAACCGCAGATTTTTAATGGAATATCTACATAGGCGTACAGAGGCCCATTATCAGAGGCGACTCCGGGTTGCTGGCCTTCTAGGCAGAGTTCCTCTGTCCAGTGTCTGTGTTCTTTTGTCCATCTTAATCTTTTCTTTTTATTGGCCAGTCTGAGATATGTATTTTTCTTTGCAACTCTGCCTAGAAGGCCAGCATCCCGGAGTTGCATCTTCACTGTTGACGTTGAGACTGGTGTTTTGCGGGTGCTATTTAATTTTGAGTTGAGAACTTGTGAGGCATCTGTTTCTCAAACTAGACACTCTAATGTACTTGTCCTCTTACTCAGTTGTGCACCGGGGCCTCCCACTCCTCTTTCTATTCTGGTTAAAGACAGTTTGCTCTGTTCTGTGAATGGAGTAGTACACAGCATTGTACGAGATCTTCAGTTTCTTGGCAATTTCTCACATGGAATAGCCTTCATTTCTCAGAACAAGAATAGACTGACGAGTTTCAGAAGAAAGGTCTTTGTTTTTGGCCATTTTGAGCCTGTAATCGAACCCACAAATGCTGATGCTCCAGATACTCAACTAGTCTAAAGAAGGCCAGTTTTATTGCTTATTTAATCAGCACAATAGTGTTTAGCTGTGCTAACATAATTGCAAAAGGGTTTTCTAATGATCAATTACACTTTTGGATTAGCTAACACAACGTGCCATTGGAACACAGGAGTGATGGTTGCTGATAATGGGCCTCTGTACGCCTATGTAGATATTCCATTAAAAATCTACAAAAGTCATTTACAACAATAACAACTGTATTTCTGATCAATTTGATGTTATTTTAATGGACAAAAAATTAGCTTTTCTTTCAAAAACTAGGACATTTCTAAGTGACACCAAACTTTTGAACGGTAGTGTACATTACACAACTTTCTTACAAATTCTAATTTGTTGTGGCTAACATTAGCTAGGATAGGGTTAGGTAACATACTAGCTAAGTAGTTAAAGGGTTCATGTTAGGGTTAGCTCACATGCTAGCTAAGTAGTTAAAAACTAGTAAGTAGTTGCAAAGTTGCTACTGCATTTAGCTAAAATGCTAAAGTTGTCTATGTTTGGATAGCTAGACCTTCACGTTACACGGCCACTCATCCTCCCCGACCAACCAACCTCCCTCTTATCGTTTCTGTCTTAAGTAACTTACTGTCTTTATCTGTAATTGAAATGCACTGTATACAAACTTGTGTAATGTACACAAAAAAATTGGAGAGTAAATACAAATAAAGAGTAATTTGTGTCTATTTCACAATAATCTGTGATAGTGGGTTGGGCAGGCAGGAGGCAGTATGGCTAGAGAGAAAATGGATTGACCTCTAGTCTGCCCACACATTATAACACAGCCAGTGTGAATAAAACAAAGGAGGGATTTTTTTTTTTTCACTCAATTGAAATGCTGGAGGAACCTGCCACAGAGGAGCGAGAGAGAGAGAGAGAGAGAGTTGAGCAGTGAAGGAGATACAATGTGGTGAGGGAGAGAGAGAGAGAGTTGAGCAGAGAATGAGATACAATGTGGTGAGAGAAAAGAAAGAGGAAGAGGCAGAGGGAAAGGGAGAGGGAGGGAATAAGAGGTGAAGGAAGCTAGAAACAGAAAGCTAAAAGTGAAAGGGAGCTCATGGGTAAGGATGGTAAGGATGGGTGTAATGAGAGTTGGATGCAAGAAAGAACTGTTGAAGGACTGTAGAGCTGTCGGGGTCGTAGTTTTCTCATGAGGACAGAAAATGAAAAAGACATGGTCAGTGCCAAAAAATCAACCTATTACCTATTTGAGACCGGGAAATGTAGGAAGATATTCTGACAGTGGAATTGATGATTGACAAAGAAGCGACTATAGCGGGATAGTAGAATTTTCTAAATAATGAAAAGTTTGAATACTGGTAGGCTTATAATGAAGCCTCTCAAAGTGACAGAGCTCACAGCATACCTTCTCTTTGTATAGGTTGAATAAAGAAAGACCATTAAATAAAGAGTGTGAATGTGTTAACATTCCTAAGCAAAATCTAAATAATAATACAAAGGTTGGTAATGATTCAATCATTCAGAGTTACTCATTCTTTCAAATTCATTCACACATTTAATTCCATTTTATCAATACTGAACAAAAATATAAACGCAACAGGCAACAATTTCAAAGATTTTACTGAGTTACAGTCCATATAAGGAAATCAGTCAATTGAAATAAATTCATTAGGCCCTAATCTATGGATTTGACATGACTGGGAATACAGTCAATGCATCTGTTGGTGAAAGATACCTTTAAAAAAATCAGTCAGCATCTGGTGTGACCATCGTTTGCCTCATGCAGTGCGACACGTCTCCTTTGCATAGAGTTGATCGTGAAGTTGATTGTGGACTGTGGAATGTTGTCCCACTCCTCTTCAATGGCTATGCGAAGTTGCTGAATATTGGCAGGAATTGGAACACACCGTCATACGTGGATCCAAATCATCCCAAACACGCTCAATGGGTGACATGTCTGGTGAGTATGCAGGCCATGGAAGAACTGGGACAATTTCAGCTTTGTGAAATTGTGTACAGATCCTTGCGACATGGGGCTGTGCATTATCATGCTGAAACAATGAGGTGATGTGGGCGGATTAATAGCATTACAATGGGCCTCAGGATCTTGTCACGGTATCTCTGTGCATTCAAATTGCCATAGATAAAATGCAATTGTGTTCGTTGTCCGTATCTTATGCCTGCCCATGCCATAACCCCACCGCCACCGTGGAGGTCCTGGCACACTTAGTCTGCGGTTGTAGGCCTTTTGGACATAGTGCCAAATTCTCAAAAATGACGTTGGAGGTGGCTTATCGTAGAGAAATTAAGATTCAATTTCCTGGCAAAAGCTCTGGTAGACATTTCTGCAGTCAGCATGCCAATTGCACGCTCACTCAAAACTTGAGACATCTGTGGCCTTCTGTTGTGTCACAAAATTGCACATTTTAGAGTGGCCTTTTATTGTCCCCAGCACAAGGTGCACCAGTGTAATTAACATGCTGTTTAATCACCTACTTGATATGTCAAAGTGGATGGATTATCTTGGCAAAGGAGAAATGCTCACTAACAGGGATGTAAACTCATTTGAGCACATCATTTGAGAGAAATAAGCTTTTTGTGTGTATATGGAACATTTCTGGGATCTTATATTTCAGCTCATGAAACATGGGACCAACACTTTACATGTTTTATATATAACGGTTATATTTTTGTTCAGTGCATGTTCATTTGTCTGTGAACTCTGATGTGCAATTTCTGTATTTCAAAATTAAGCTGCAGCACAAAGGCCTGAGTTGTTATTTTTCACTCCTACTCACAGAGACAAGTTAACAAGTAGGCAGGCAAGTAGGCCTATGATAGGGACCCAAACACAATGCATTACCACCACCCCCACTACCATATTAGTGGTGCTGCTCCTGCCTACACTCAGAGAGAAAACAATGTGCCAAACCAGACGAAGGCGCATCATCTGCATAACTTGCAAATTAATCTGGTTAAATTAGCATATATATTTAAATGAGGATTTAGAGACTTTAAAGCCAATTTTGATTATTTCCACTTTAACTCTATTCTCTGATCACTGTGAAAAAGAAGGGGTGATTTTGTGTGTTTAATATTAATACACTCTGCTAATTACGGCTTATACTGATATGCAGATTTGCTTAATTAGTAAATGGATTTTCCTCCACTTTGCATCGGTTTGGCTCAATGAGTCAAGTGTTTGCTTTAGTTTATGGTGCTACATCAAAGAGGCTTGTGGGACCTCCTGTCCTCCAATCAAAATAGATGAAGCACTTTAGTTAATTTTGACGGTTTGCCCTTTTGTTTAAAATAATTTAACCAACTCGAATACAACCTTGTCTTCTTCTTCATCATTATCATCATCATCATTCTCCTCATATTGAAAGAATAGCTCATTAGCAACATGTTCAGATGCAATCATTACCACAATATGGCATTAAACCCTGGTATTCTCAAGGCTTAGACAGTCCTATGCCAGCTTTACTCGAAGCCAGGAAATAAGAGTATTTCTATTGAATATATCAACCAGTCAGTGGAGTTCATTGAATTGTTTTACAACTTAATCTACTTTGGTCATGGAACCCAGCCACTATAGATCACCTTGCTTTATTGTTGTAGCACTAAATAATCAATAGCAGTAGTTGTAGTGAAATGTTATTGCGACCATGTTCCACATTGATCTACAGGGGATGTCCATGTTTCTCTCCCTATCCTTGTCTCTGTCTAGAAACATGGACACACTGCAAAGCGAACATACCCACTTGATCCAAAGGCAATGGCCTGTCGCCCTCTCCTCTCGTCACGGCACTGTCAGGTGTATTAACCTAAAGTCAATGTCCGCGCCAAGTCATATTTATATCCAAAAATCAGAGTTTAGGCGGGACGCTACTGTCTCACTTGGCCAAAAGCCAGAGAAAATGCAGAGCGCCATATTCAAATAAATTACTATAAAAATCTAACTTTCATTAAATCACACATGAAAGATACCAAATTAAAGCTACACTAGTTGTAAATCCAGCCAACATGTAAGAATTCAAATAGGCTTTTCGGCGAAAGCAAACGATGCTATTATCTGAGGATAGCACAATAGTAAACAAAGACCGAGAAGCATATTTCAACCCTGCAGGCGCGACACAAAACGCAGAAATAAAAAATATAATTCATGCCTTACCTTTGACGAGCTTCTGTTGTTGGCACTCCAATATGTCCCATAAACATCACAAATGGTCCTTTTGTTCGATTAATTTCGTCGATATATATCCAAAATGTTCAAGATGGCCGTACTTCTTCATTACACAAAGGAATAACCTCAACCAATTTCTCAAGACTGTTGTCATCCAGTGGAAGCGGTAGGAACTGCAAGCAGGTCCCTTAGAAATCTGGTTTCCCAATGAACACTCATTGAAAAGAGAGTGACCTCAAAAAAATAAATTCTGAATGGTTTGTCCTCGGGGTTTTGCCTGCTAAATAAGTTCTGTTGTACTCACAGACATGATTTAAACAGTTTTAGAAACTTCAGAGTGTTTTCCATCCAAATCTAATAATAATATGCATAAGCATATCTTATCTTCTGGGGATGAGTAGCTGAGCATGCTTTTCATCCAAAATTCCGAATGCTGCCCTAGAGAAGTTATGGCCCAGAGGAGAGGTGTTGGGTTACTGCTAAAGACATTCTGGACCCGGCCCTCATCGCTGACTTTCACCGCAGGCACCCCAGTCAACCAGGTATCCTCCCAGGTGGAACGCCAGATGGCGTCCCTAGAGAGAGAGGGGGGGGGGGGGGGGGGTACTGTCACGCCCTGATCTGTTTCACCTGTCCTTGTGCTTGTCTCCAACCCCTCCAGGTGTCGCCCATACCCCTCTGGGTATGTTTTCTGTCTGTGCCAGTTCGTCAAGTTTGTCAAGCTTACCAGTATTTGTCCTGTCAGCTCCTGGTTTTTCCCCAGCCTCTCTTTTTTCTCACCCTCCTGGTTTTGACCCTCACCTGTCCCGTCTCTGTATCCGCCTGCCTGACCGCTCTGCCTGCCCCTGACCCTGAGCCTGCTTGCCGACCGGTACCCTTGCCCCAGCTCTGGATTATTGACCCCTGCCTGCCTTGACCTGTCTCTTGCCTGCCCCTTGAACTATTAAACAATTGTTAAATCAACGTGTCTTACCTTGATTCCTGATAGTATCCCTCCCTTACCCTCCTTTCTCATTCTCTTCATTTCCCTTTCTGTCTCTCCTCTCTTTCTGTTATTAGTGCAGTTGTTCATCCTCTCTCCTCTCCACTTGAAATTCAGTGAAGGTGATGAGAGAGTGGCTCAGAGCTGCCAGTTGTGAATCCCCAAATTACCACCCTTTCCTTCCTAACACAACCACCTCCCTGAACCCCCCCCCCCCCCTCCATGAAAACAAGGGTACACTACAGACCCCCCCTCACCCCAATCACCTGTGTCACATGCAATATTGATTGTCTGCTATATTACATTTATTAAGGAGTGATAACTTGTAATAATTGGATGTTAAATTAAAGAGCTCTCTCCTAGTTCTTGCCGTCTCAATTGTAATTGTCATTGGGTGGCAGTTATGATGATTTATGAGGGGTTGTGTTTTGCACAGTGGAGCATGACCCTGATGAGTAATGCTACTTTTGGCTGCCTGGAGTCTCTCCATGCCTTGGCCCTCGCCTTAATACGCGCTGATTGGAATATTAAGAGGACTGAAGGGTGGCAGAGGAGGAGAGGAGAGGAACAGGGGTAGGGAGAGGAGGAGAGGTGTGGCTGGAGGGTGTTAATAGAGAGTGAGAGAAGAAGGATCTAGCTAAGTATTTTGTGTATGTGTGTGATTGGCAAAGTGTATGTGAGTGTCCTGGCGAGACAAACAAGTGGAGGTGTGGTTGTGCATCATAAAATGAGAGGTGTAGTTTATGACTGTGGTCTGTGGTCCTCTACCATCTTTCATTTCCTCTCTCTTTGCCTGCCAATACAGACACACTGTCTGTGTCTCCTTAGTAGAGCCTGGCATGCTGTCACCTGACATCGGATTGACAGTCCTTAACCCCGATTATGGGGACATAGGTTCAAATGTGCCCCCTCATACAGATGTAGGATCTTAATTTGAGCCAGTTTGCTACAGCAGGAAAATAATCCAACAGCAACAGGAAATGTGAACCTTTTCACACTTACCAACACACTGGTGTTATCATTCTACAGTGGTCCCTGTAGCACCATAAATCTGGTGTGATTAGAATGCGTATTTAGAACGTCCAGTTTCGAATGAAGCAACAATCAGCATTTGAGCTGGCCACACAGTTTTTTCAGAAACATTTTGCACAAACACAGTCCTTACAAAGTTATTTCCAGAATGTGAGCAGTTTATTTTTAGATGCAATGTTCAGACACTCACAGAAGTAGCTACAGCATAACACAATCATCCAAACCGGAAAAATGTGGGCTACATTTGTCCTAGCGCTAACTGAGGAACGATTGACGCAACACAAGTGGTCAAATTTTTATAATTCTCGGCTGACAAACTACAATATGAATTAGCTAATAGCAATTACTATTTATAATTAATCACATCAAGTGTGAGCTCACTATTGAACGAATAAATTGAGTAAAACACTTTGTAGAAAAATGTAGTTTTTTCCCCCCCATCAACCAAAGAAAATAAGAGGAGACAAGATGAGTTTGGTCTGTTTATAGTATGCATGTTGAAGGGGGTGTGTCATCTACAATCATCCACTTCCCTTCATTCACTTCCGGAAGTTTACCCGAAAGATGAGTGAACCACAGCTGGCAAATAGCTTAGCCCATTATAATCAGTAGAACCTTCACAAAAGTCTTTTACACACATCATAGGTGTTCATTACAATCTATGCAATAATCGGGATGCATTATTTGTCACCAGTAATTGAAAACGTGAATGAAACTGTAAATACATTATGCTCCATACATACATATATACATACATACTGTATGCTTCTACAGTAGAAACAACACAATATACAGAAAATAAGGAACTTACTTTGATCGGAACGCACACATGTCCAAAGTTATTATGTGAAAGGAAAACAACAAGAAGGCAAATCGAGCGCAGCAAGAAAATGTTCCAATTCTTGCAAGACTGTGCAAATATATGCATACTTGATCTGCACAAACATTAGTGAAGTGAGGTGGGTTCTCCTGGATGAGCCTCAAACATAAATTGTCCGCAACTCTGAAATTGACTACTTCTATGTGAATTAATGAGGAGGCGGAACACACCGCAATTCAAACTGTTGTTAGAAAATACAACTTGTTAGAAAATAATTTGAAATTGACAAGTTGAAACAGCCTATAGATAATTAGCAGGCAGCGCAGGTTAACTGTCCTGTTGCGTAATAATCACATGTTGGAACAGTGAGTGCATTCTGACATCACGTGCATAAAACAACTCACGCTGGGGCGACCGCTTGAGATATTTGGAACTCAAGTATGAAAAGGTTAATGGACATTTTTGTAGGGTTTGATACCGTTCCTGTTGCTGCAGGTTTTTAGGTCTTCGTAAGGAAAATCAAGTCTGACATTTCAAAGCAGAAATTACAAACTTCAGAAGCCCTTTTAAACCTCAAAACACTCAAAACACTTTTACATTTCCTGCATTGCAGGAAAGTTCTCCTGGAACAGTGTGATCAAATTAAGATCATACACCTGTATAACAGACACCTTCTCTCTGTGACCCCTGTCACTTTCCATCCACGTTAACCACCATGATATAACATACCACATCACTGAGTCTGACTGAGGTTTTACAACACAGCTTTTGAAGCTGTGGTGTTCACATTGTATTTAATAGTGTAATAACTATGTAAATACTCATGTTATTCATTTGATTTTAAAAACCCAATTTGAGGTGAAATTGCTTTTTCCCATTCATCGGGGTATGTGGTGAACTGGCCACTGTGTGACAGGGGCTGTGTGTCAGTGGGAGGAGAACCGATCCTAACCTCACCCTCCAGAAGGCAATCATGACACCCAGCAGGAGAAAGAGGAAAACAGAGACAGGGAGACTGAGGGTTGACCAGAGGAAGAGAGAGTCAACAGGGCCTCTATATCCAGTCCTACTGGGTGAAGAGGAAGCAGGCAGAAAGCTGTGTCTCCCACATATACATACAGTGACTTCAGAAAGTTTTCTCACCCCTGAATTTTGCCACATTTTGTTGTGTTACAGCCTGAATTTAAAATTGATTAAATATTGTTTTTTTTTGTCACTGGCCTACACACAATACCCCATAATGTCAAAGTGGAATTATGTTTTTCAAAATGTTAATAAAAAATGAAAAGCTGAGATGTTAATAAAAATGAAAAGCTGAAATGTCTTGAGTCAATATGTATTCAACCCCTTTGTTATGGCAAGCCCAAACAAGTCACATAATAAATTGCATGGACTCTGTGTGCAATAATAGTGTTTTAGCTTGACTTTTAAATGACTACCTCATCTCTGTACCCCACACATACAATTATTTTAAGCAGTGAATTTCTAACACAGTTACAACTACAAAGACCACGGAGGTATTCCAATGTCTTGCAACGAAGGGCAGCTATTGGTAGATGGGTAAAAATGCAGCCATTGAATATCCCTTTGAGCATGGTGAAGTTATTAATTACACTTTGGATGGTGTATCAATACACCCAGATACAGCCATCCTTCCTAACTCAGTTGCCTGGAAGGAAACAGCTCAGCAATTTCACCATGAGGCCAATGGTGACTTTAAAACAGTTGAAATGGCTGTGATAGGAGAAAACTGAGGATGGAATAACAACATTCTTGTTACTACAAAATACTAACCTAATTGACAGAGAGAACAGTATAAAAATATTCCAAAACACGGATCCTGTTTGCAACAAGGCACTAAAGTAATACTTCAAAACATTGGTCCCTAATACAAAGTGTTATGTTTGGGGCAAATCCAATACAACACATTACTGAGTACCACTCTCCATATTTTCAAGCATAGTGGTGGCTGCATCATGTTATGGGTATGCTTGTAATCATTAAGGACTGGGAGTTTTTCAGGATAAAAAAGAAATGGAATGAAGCTAAGAACAGGAAAAATCATATATTAAAACCTGGTTCAGTCTGCTTTCCACCAGACACTGGAAGATGAATTCACCTTTCAGCAGTACAACCAAAAA
Organism: Salvelinus alpinus; assembly: GCF_045679555.1. Taxonomy (NCBI): domain Eukaryota; kingdom Metazoa; phylum Chordata; class Actinopteri; order Salmoniformes; family Salmonidae; genus Salvelinus; species Salvelinus alpinus. Next base: position 33,351,176 of record NC_092104.1, read on the forward strand.
CACAAGGGCAAATCTACACTGGAGTTGATCACCAAGAAAACAGTAAATGTTCCTGAGTTGCAGAGTTACAGTTTTGACTTAAATCTACTTGAACATCTATGGCAAGACCTGAAAATGGCTGTCTAGCAATGATCAACAACTAATTTGACAGAGCTTGAAGAAGTTTGAAAAGAAAAATGGACAATCCAGGTGTGGAAAGCTCTTACAGACGTACCCAGAAAGACCGAAAGCTGTAATCACTGCCAAAGGTGCTTATATTTACTCAGGGGTGTGAATACCAACAGTATGTAAATGAGATATTTCTGTATTTAATTTTCAATGCATTTGCACAAAAAAAAAGAATAATATTTGAATCCAGGTTGTAACACACCAAAATGTGGAACAAGTCAAGGGGTACGAATAAATTCTGAAGGCACTTTATGTGTACAGTATGTACAGAATACACACATTCACACAATATGTGCTGAAAAGGATATATGTAACAATCAACAACTTATCAAGTGAGGCAACTATCCCCCATGCCTATTGATACACACCAATCAGAAACACTTGCATGGCTGGACACACTCACTTTAATGCTCACACGTGCAGGCCAAGGCGATACATAAATAAACACATTTAAAAACACACAAACATTCTCACAGACAAAATCTAGCATACACACAGGTAAATATACTCTGCACCACCAGACACATAAACATACCAATGCAAACATCCTGGGACACTTAGACACATCCACAAGGGCTGTATCTCCTCTTATATAAGCAAACACAGGATGAAATAGATTAAGAGGTGGGGAGCCTAGAGATACAAAGATTTGGCCCTTAGTAAACACACAGACACAGACACAAACACACCTAAGCGAAGGTGTGTGTGTGGGGGGCTAATCCAGCAATAAATTACCATAGTCAACAGGCTCATCTCCCTCAACTCATTAGCAGATAAATTATATGCCTACATTCAAAACACTAGTGTGGGTTTTATATTTGCTCCACAGGATGACTGCTCTATCCTCCATCTTTCTCTTCTTCCTCCTCCTCCTCTTCCTCCTGTGCTGTCTGAGTGTGGCAGCAGTGTGTGGAGCTCCCTGGTGATATGGAGCTAGCGCTGACAGTGGAGGAGACGCCAGCACTAGCGATTAGCATGAGTTTCCAGGGGGCGCCGCAATGGCTGCTGGGAAATTCCATCAGAGGCACGAATCTGTCGCTTCGTCGTAAAGTGACAGCCCCCTGTGGCACAGCACAGCACAGTAAGAAGAGTCCCAAGTGAGCTACAGCATCTGCCGGCTGGAAAAGGTAAATTATACACTTACTGTTCTTATCTTTATCATATTTAGCATCATTGTTATCATCATCATTGTTATTATCATCAGTGATTGGCAGTAATCATACTTATCGACCTGTTTCATTGTGTTTAACCAAGAAAAATCACTACCTTACATACCAGAAAGATCTTGAATGAAACCTTAGCAGGAAGGGCATAGTGAACCTCTATTTAAAAGCTAGCATTCAACTAAGTCAACTAAAGACGAGTGTTCATCAGCTGTTCTTTGATCGGTGATGGCAGACACACTGGCCTACGGTTCCTACCTGTCTGTGTCCAAATGCACTCATGACTGACAAGAGGAGAGCTGGAGGTGTTCCTACAGATATAATGCTTCTGACCAGTCTAATGTGCCTATAGTGCATCCGGCTGGCGTAGAGACTTCCACGTCTGGATGCTCTGACCACTGCCTCTCACTGCCAGTCAACCTTCTAGTCCTGTGGTTATCCTGACCCTCAGACTCCTCTTCGTCATCATCTTCCTCCTTCCAGCCTGTCAACTCTGTGAAGAGCAGGGTTCAGTCAAGCCTTGTCTTAAACTCTGTTGGTTGCTTTGTTTAACATCTTCTTGCCAGTGGCTATGCCAACCCTTTGGCACTGTCGTAGTACAGGTGCAACTAGTCAGTGTTTGGATCAGTTTACTCCCTGGGCTGGAAAGCCTTTGGGAGCTGAACAGAACGGACTGTCAGTGATTAACCAATAGGGGGCTCTCTACTCTCTGGACAAAGTTGAACCCACTGCTGTAACAGTGAGGTCAACAGAGGATTTCTGCAAATGAATGATTACTGGCTGACCAAATGCTTCCATGTAAGAGTTGCACAAACAGCTATAGAATATAAGTATATGCATCAATAGCATGAATGACATAATGTACTGGTACATTTTCAACTTGTATTCTATTGATGTGTGTCTTAAGGGTTGAGGTTTTCCGCTGCGTTCTTCTCAGGTTCTCCTCCGGGCCTCCTCATCTGGGGTGCAAGCCTTTGATTATTCCTTTGTTTTTCATTATGCCTCTCTCCCTCGCTTTTCTCCAGGTGCGCTGTGATGTTATGATCACCAGTGGAGAGGGATATACACAGGGGCTCGCCTGTCTGGAAAAATAAGCTGGTACGTGTCTGAGGGATGGCAGCAGGGTTTCAAAAAAACTGTTTATTGTATTATTCATGCTGCTATATTAGTTTGCTTATCCTACTCCTCAGATACAGTAGCTCTCTGGTTTTTCAATGTTTTTCCACCTCTGTTTTGTTCTCCTCTCTTGGTGTTTGATTGGTCATCAGTATCATTAGGTTAGGAGGATTCTAATCAGGACCTTTTGAACTGCAAGCCGTTTCATGGATCATGGTTGGGTTGGGCATTGTTCTTAACCCCGATTACTAGGTTAGGTTCAGGGTAGTCAATATCAAGGCCAATACCACTATAGGCCCTTTCTCTTTCATTTGAAAATAATCACTATTTTGTGTTCATTTATTAGTCCATTCTTTCACTCACTTCATTTATGTACACTTAATAACATTATATATGTTTTTTTCAGCTCTAAAACTAGTCATAGTTGAAATGAAAGAAAAGTTGAGATCTCATTAACTCACCTTTCTGATCCATCTCCAAATATAGTGTACTACAACAGGAGCTCCATTGAAGAAAACATACACACCAAACACATTAATGCTGCTTTTCGAGTGTAACACCAGTGTTAAACTAGTATATACACCTTTATGTTATAATAGGGAAAATGTGTTTCCATACCTAGGGCTGACAGTGAAACTTGTGAAGAGCAGAATCAACAACCTCTGCATAATCAAATCAGTTGCTTTGTGAGAGGTGCTAAAGTATGGAAATGCACCAACAGGCTACACACACACACACACACACACACACACACACCATAGAAAAACTCTCCCGATGTGTCCAATGTAGACTCTTAGAAAAAGGGTTCCAAAAGGGTTCTTTGTGGAGTGATAGAGTTCTACCGTTTTGATCTGAACAACCTTTTTTGGAAGACAAGGGTTCTACCTAAAATATTTAACATCCTGAGAACAGTTTTTGGAATAAATGCTTTTTTGATGAATCTTTGGAAGGCAAGAAACATTCTACATAGAGTCATTCTTTCATGTTCTATTGCAGGGTGATTTTCAGAATTGTTTGTTTAAGTATCTGTGTTTTTTGCATGTACAGTTGAAGTTGGAAGTTTACATATACCTTAGCCAAATACATTTAAACACAGTTTTTAACAATTCCTGATATTTAATCCTAGTAAAAATTCCCTGTCTTAGGTCAGTTAGGATCACCACTTTATTTTAATCATTTGAAATGTCAGGATAGTAGAGAGAATGATTTATTCAGCTTTTATTTCTTTCATCACATTCCCAGTGGGTCAGAAGTTTACATACACTCAATTAGTATTTGGTAGCATTGCCTTTAAATTGTTTAACTTGGGTCAAACATTTCGGCTAGCCTTCCACAAGCTTCCCACAATAAGTTGGGTGAATTTTGGCCTATTCCTCCTGACAGAGCTGGTGTAACTGAGTCAGGTTTGTTGGCCTACTTGCTCGCACACACTTTTTCAGTTCTGCTCACAAATTTTCTGTGGGATTGAGGGCTCTGGGCTTTGTGGGCTTTGTGATGGCCACTCCAATACCTTGACTTTGTTGTCCTTAAGCCATTTTGCCACAACTTTGGAAGTATGCTTGGGGTCATTGTCCATTTGGAAGACCCATTCGCGACCTAGCTTTAACTTCCTGACCGATGTCTTGAGATGTCGCTTCAATATATCCACATCATTTTCCATCCTCATGATCCTATCTATTTTGTGAAGTGCACCAGTCCCTCCTGCAGCAAAGCACCCGCACAACATGATGCTGCCACCCCCTTGCTTCATGGTTGGGATGATGTTCTTCGGCTTGCAAGCCTCCCCCTTTTTCCTCCAAACATAACGATGGTCATTGTGGCCAAACAGTTCTATTTTTGTTTCATCAGACCAGAGGACATTTCTCCAAAAAGTACGATCTTTGTCACCATGTGCAGTTGCAAACCGTAGTCGGGCTTTTTTATAGTGGTTTTGGAGCAGTGGCTTCTTCCTTGCTGAGCGGCGTTTCAGGTTATGTTGATATAGGACTCATTTTACTGGATATAGATACTTTTATACCTGTTTCCTCCAGCATCTTCACAAGGTCCTTTGCTGTTGTTCTGGGATTGATTTGCACTTTTCGAACCAAAGTACGTTCATCTCTAGGAGACAGAACGCGTCTCCTTCCTGAGCGGTATGATGGCTGCTTGGTCCCATGGTGTTTATACTTGCTTACTATTGTTTGTACAGATGTACGTGGTACCTTCAGGCGTAAAATTGCTCCCAAGGTTGAACCAGACTTGTGGAGGTCTACTTTTTTTTCTGAGGTCTTGGCTGATTTCTTTAGATTTTCCCATGATGTCAAGCAAAGAGGCACTGAGTTTGAAGGTAGCCCTTGAAATACATCCACAGGTCAACTTCCAATGGACTCAAATTATGTCAATTGGCCTATCAGAAGCTTCTAAAGCCATATCATTATTATCTGGACATTTCCAAGCTGTTTAAAGGCACAGTCAACTTAGTGTATGTAAACTTCTGACCCACTGGAATTGTGATACAGTGAATTAGAAGTGAAATAATCTGTCTGTGAACAATTGTTGAAAAATTACTTGTGTCATGCACAAAGTAGATGTCCTAACCGACTTGCCAAAACTATAGTTTGTTAACAAGACATTTGTGGAGTGGTTGAAAAACAAGTTTTAATGACTCCAACCTAAGTGTATGTAAACTTCCAACTTCAACTGTACATTGATTGTTTACACACAAAAATAAGCTAATCCAACCTGTTAGTAGTTATACAACTTATTGCATCCATTACTGGGATGGTTGTGTCAATATTCAATCTTCCCTACCATGGCAGTCATTCTGAATGCAGGTGATAAAAAATCCAACTTGTTGGATATCCTAACTCTGTCTGGATTCCAATTGGAATTAAACACCACTTTGCAAGACAGAATAATGTGACCTGCAGGCCTGATGTGGCCTGTAAACCAGGAGTTTCATAACACCTTTGTGTTAGGGTATAACTAAGGCCTCAAAGAAATGCCTTATGATATATGTAATTTTAAAAGATTATAAGGCTGGTGGAAGTGTTCATAGACAGTTCTACGTAGAACCCTTCATAGAGGGTTCTAGCAAGAACCTTTAGATGATAAAATGGTTATTGGTAGAGCCCTTCATAGAGGGTTCTAGCAAGAACCTTTAAATGATAAAATGGTTATTGGTAGAGCCCTTCATAGAGGGTTCTAGGCATAATTTGGGGTGGCAGGTAGCCAAGTGGTTAGAGTGTTGGGCCAGTAATCGAAAGGTTGCTAGATCAAATCCCAGAGCTGACAAGGTAGAAAGTCTGTCATTCTACCCCTGAACAAGGCAGTTAACCCACTGTTCTCTGGTATGCTGTCATTGTAAATAAGAATTTGTTCTTAACTTACTTGCCTAGTTAAATATAGGTTAAAAAAAAAAGTAATGTATTGTAGGTAGAACCTTATACAGGGGGTTCTTTGAAGAACCTGACATAGAGCGTTCTAGGTAGAGGGTTCTACCTAGCACCAAAAAGGGTTCCCCTATGGGGACAAATTTAAGAACCCTTTATGGTTCTATTTATTTTGTATTTTTTTCTAAGAGTGCATTGTGACAGGCCCTCAACTTTCTCAGATTAGGAGTATGATTTTTGCATTTTAAATCATTTATGACTGATTAGCTGAGAACTTATCTCTTTTAAAGCCTTTCATGTATAAATCATGTGTATTTTAGTTTGAAGCGGCCGCTGCTGCGTTATTGATGAGGCGCTCGACTCTAATCAATTAGTAATTGGAGCGCTGCTTTTAAATAATGCATTTATTAGGCCTTGTGATGTGTTTAATGGCAGCCCGTCGCCGTGCAAATATGTCTGAAGTACCCTAATGAGTGTTTTATGGGCCAGCCCAGGGAGAAAGGCACATTTCACTCTGTTATGTTGCAGAGCAGACTCCTTGTTTACACTTAGCGGGGCATCCGGAAAACCAATGTGGTTCAAAGTTTCTACAAATCGTTGTTGTAGGGGTTATTATCTTGGCCTAAATAGGCCCCGTAGAAAGAGAGCGTGTTTTGTTCATGTTTTTGTCACCATCTTGTTTTCTGCATAATGACACTTATGATAGACATTCTGTATCTGTTTCCGTACCAAAGTACTTCAAAGTGACCCTAACATGGTCACAGCTGAATCTTTACATCATGCTTCCATGTTTCATTTGTGAGACAATAATTTACCAAATTTGCACACCTTACAAACTCCGTGTGAGCTGAGTATCCACCATGCTATATTACTGAAAACCACCTGTGAGGAAACTCACCACAACCCTGGTCCTGCAGACAAACCACTTGTAAGGGTCTGGGCTGTTCATACAAAAGTAGTTTTCACTGGCTGGCTGGGAGCTCCATCCATCATCGTCAGCATGGCTACATTTGTGGTCTGTCAGCAAAGTGTAGAGATGGGTGTGTGCGTGTGTGTCTGCGTGTGTGTGTTCATGTCTGATTGTGTACGTGTGTACAGTGTATGTGTGTGTGTGGGAACTGGGTATTGTTAGAGGGCTGTTGCTCCCTCCTAGCAGGGGAGGGTTTTAATTGGAACACCCTGTGAATGGTATGAGTACTGGTGTCACAGTGAAGACTACAGACCCATTCACCCACATGGGTAGCTACTGTCTCCTGAGGGGCTGGGGATTATCAAGGCGTTCACAACTTCAAACAGCTATGCATCCTTACCTCTGCACACCCTGCACCCCCTGTACCTCCCACTTTGTGTGTGTGTGTGTGTGTGTGTGTGTGTGTGTGTGTGTGTGTGTGTGTGTGTGTGTGTGTGTGTGTGTGTGTGTGTGTGTGTGTGTGTGTGTGTGTGTGTGTGTGTGTGTGTGTGTGTGTGTGTGTGTGTGTGTGTGTGTGTGTGTGTGTGCTTGCATATGTCTTTGTGTGTGTATGTGTGTGCATGCATGCCCCTCCCCCTTGCGTTTTTCCTGCCTGCATGAGGACTTGTCAAGTAAATGTTCACAGCCTCTATGGATATGACAAGTCGATTGTTTAGACATTACTCCATTGTTATTTTGACTTGCGATGAGAATGAAGTGAGCGTGAGAGCGCATATGTATGCATGTACTGTAGGTGAGCGTGCATGGTGTGTGTGTTTAGTGTGTGTTTAGTGTTAATGCATCCATATAAAGGGGAATGTATACTGCCGCTCCACAGATCAGACAAAAGGATGATTATGGCTGTTATGTCTCCTTTATTCTTTTGTTTATTTGCCGTTAAAGAGATAATTTTCCTGTCGCCGTTCTCCTCCTGTAGGGTATGTGATGGGAATATATTCTAGGAGTCATGTTAGTCATATATCTGTCAAATAATCATCCTTCAGCTCCGGGGCAAGAGCTCTCCTGGGGAAAACATTCTAAACCCAGTTGAAATCAAATGCCACAGTAGTTTTACTATAACCCTGAAATGACATTACGGTAATGCTCTGCTCCAGTCAGGTAGACCTCCATGGGTATCTGAATATAGGACAAATGAATGTGTGAGCATGCGTGGTATCATGCATGTGTGTGTGTGAGTGTGTTTTTGCACGTGCGTGTGTGCATGCGTGCGTGTGCAAGACTCCCAATACGCAATCACCGTTTATCATCCTAAACATATATTTATCTTCCTCCCTTTCCCTACCTCCTGAGATAAGGCACCTCTGTCCCCTCTTTCCCTTAATACTTTCTGCTTCACATACCTCCTAGTCATATTAATCCACTATCTCTACAATATCACCCTTTCTTATTTGCTCTTTCTCCTCAAGTGTTTCTCTCTCATTTGAATTCAGCTCCCACTGACTGCACCCTCCACACTCTCCTTACACACATGTTGATGAAAACACGCACCCCCACATGCACACACATATACATATATACTGACACACAAACACATATACATATATACTGACACACAAACACATATACATATATACTGACACACAAACACATACACATATATACTGACACACAAACACATACACATATATACTGACACACAAACACATATACATATATACTGACACACAAACACATACACATATATACTCTCACATATATACTGACATCCGGCGCCGAAACGAGATGGCCGCCTCGCTTCGCGTTCCTTGGAAAATATGCAGTATTTTGTTTTTTTATGTGTTATTTCTTACATCGGTACCCCAGGTAATCTTAGGTTTCATTACATACAGTCGGGAGGAACTACTGAATATACGATTAACGTCAACTCATCATCGTTCCTACCAGGAATATGACTTTCCCGAAACGGATCCAGTGTTTTGCCTTCCACCCAATACAATGGATCTGATCCCAGCCGGCGACCCTGTGCGACGCCGTAAAAGGGGCAAACGAGGCGGTCTCCTGGTCAGGCTTCGGAGACGGGCACATCGCGCTCCACTCCCTAGCATACTACTCGCCAATGTCCAGTCTCTTGACAATAAGGTTGATGAAATCCGAGCACGGGTAGCATTCCAGAGAGACATCAGGGATTGCAACGTGCTCTGCTTCACGGAAACATGGCTAACTCAAGAGACGCTAACGGAGTCGGTGCAGCCAGCTGGTTTCTTCATGCATCGCGCCGACAGAAACAAACATCTTTCTGGTAAGAAGAGGGGCGGGGGGGTATGCCTTATGATTAACGAGACGTGGTGTGATCATCATAACAACACACAGGAACTCAAGTCATTCTGTTCACCTGATCTAGAACTCCTCACAATCAAATGTCGACCGCATTATCTACCAAGGGAATTCTCTTCGATCATAATCACAGCCGTATATATTCCCCCCCAAGCAGACACATCGATGGCCCTGAACGAACTTTATCTGACTCTTTGTAAACTGGAAACCACACACCCTGAGGCTGCATTCATCGTAGCTGGGGATTTTAACAAGGCTAATCTAAAAACAAAACTCCCTAAATTCTATCAGCATATCGATTGTGCTACCAGGGCTGGAAAAACCCTAGATCATTGTTATACTAATTTCCGCGACGCATATAAGGCCCTCCCCCGCCCCCCTTTCGGAAAAGCTGACCACGACTCCATTTTGTTGATTCCAGCCTACAAACAGAAACTAAAACAACAAGCTCCCGCGCTCAGGTCTGTTCAACGCTGGTCCGACCAATCTGATTCCACGCTTCAAGACTGCTTCGATCACGCGGATTGGAATATGTTCCGCATTGCGTCCAACAACAATATTGACGAATATGCTGATTCGGTGAGCGAGTTCATTAGGAAGTGCATTGACGATGTCGTACCCACAGCAACGATTAAAACATTCCCAAACCAGAAACCGTGGATTGACGGCAGCATTCGCGTGAAACTGAAAGCGCGAACCACTGCTTTTAACCAGGGCAAGGTGACCGGAAGCATGACCGAATACAAACAGTGTAGCTATTCTCTCCGCAAGGCAATCAAACAGGCTAAGTCCCAGTACAGAGACAAAATCGAGTCGCAATTCAACAGCTCAGACACAAGAGGTATGTGGCAGGGTCTACAGTCAATCACGGATTACAAAAAGAAAACCAGCCCCGTCGCGGACCAGGATGTCTTGCTCCCAGACAGGCTAAACAACTTTTTTGCCCGCTTTGAGGACAATACAGTGCCACTGACACGGCCCCCTACCAAAACCTGCGGGCTCTCCTTCACTGCAGCCGAGGTGAGTAAAACATTTAAACGTGTTAACCCTCGCAAGGCTGCAGGCCCAGACGGCATTCCCAGCCGCGTCCTCAGAGCATGCGCAGACCAGCTGGCTGGTGTGTTTACGGACATATTCAATCAATCCTTATCCCAGTCTGCTGTTCCCACATGCTTCAAGAGGGCCACCATTGTTCCTGTTCCCAAGAAAGCTAAGGTAACTGAGCTAAACGACTACCGCCCCGTAGCACTCACTTCCGTCATCATGAAGTGCTTTGAGAGACTAGTCAAGGACCATATCACCTCCACCCTACCGGACACCCTAGACCCCCTCCAATTTGCTTACCGACCCAATAGGTCCACAGACGACGCAATCGCAACCACACTGCACACTGCCCTAACCCATCTGGACAAGAGGAATACCCATGTGAGAATGCTGTTCATCGATTACAGCTCAGCATTTAACACCATAGTACCCTCCAAACTCGTCATCAAGCTCGAGACCCTGGGTCTCGACCCCGCCCTGTGCAACTGGGTCCTGGACTTCCTGACGGGCCGCCCCCAAGTGGTGAGGGTAGGTAACAACATCTCCACCCCGCTGATCCTCAACAATGGGGCCCCGCAAGGGTGCGTTCTGAGCCCTCTCCTGTACTCCCTGTTCACCCATGACTGCGTGGCCATGCACGCCTCCAACTCAATCATCAAGTTTGCGGATGACACTACAGTGGTAGGCTTGATTACCAACAACGACGAGACGGCCTACAGGGAGGAGGTGAGGGCCCTCGGAGTGTGGTGTCAGGAAAATAACCTCACACTCAACGTCAACAAAACAAAGGAGATGATTGTGGACTTCAGGAAACAGCAGAGGGAGCACCCCCCTATCCACATCGACGGGTCAGTAGTGGAGAAGGTGGAAAGTTTTAAGTTCCTCGGTGTACACATCACGGACAAACTGAATTGGTCCACCCACACAGACAGCGTCGTGAAGAAGGCGCAGCAGCGCCTCTTCAACCTCAGGAGGCTGAAGAAATTCGGCTTGTCACCAAAAGCACTCACAAACTTCTACAGATGCACAATCGAGAGCATCCTGTCGGGCTGTATCACCGCCTGGTACGGCAACTGCTCCGCCCACAACCGTAAGGCTCTCCAGAGGGTAGTGAGGTCTGCAGAACGCATCACCGGGGGCAAACTACCTGCCCTCCAGGACACCTACACCACCCGATGTCACAGGAAGGCCATAAAGATCATCAAGGACAACAACCACCCAAGCCACTGCCTGTTCACCCCGCTATCATCCAGAAGGCGAGGTCAGTACAGGTGCATCAAAGCAGGGACCGAGAGACTGAAAAACAGCTTCTATCTCAAGGCCATCAGACTGTTAAACAGCCACCACTAACATTTAGCGGCCGCTGCCAACATACTGACTCAACTCCAGCCACTTTAAAAATGGGAATTGATGGAAATTATGTAAAAATGTACCACTAGCCACTTTAAACAATGCCACTTAATATAATGTTTACATACCCTACATTACCCATCTCATATGTATATACTGTACTCTATATCATCTACTGCATCTTGCCATCTTTATGTAATACATGTACCACTAGCCACTTTAAACTATGCCACTTTATGTTTACATACCCTACAGTACTCATCTCATATGTATATACCGTACTCTATACCATCTACTGCATCTTGCCTATGCCGTTCTGTACCACCACTCATTCATATATCTTTATGTACATATTCTTTATCCCTTTACACTTGTGTGTGTATAAGGTAGTAGTTGTGGAATTGTTAGGTTAGATTACTTACATTTACATTTACATTTAAGTCATTTAGCAGACGCTCTTATCCAGAGCGACTTACAAATTGGTGCATTCACCTTATGACATCCAGTGGAACAGCCACTTTACAATAGTGCATCTAAATCTTTTAAGGGGGGGGGGGGGGGGGGGTGAGAAGGATTACTTTATCCTATCCTAGGTATTCCTTAAAGAGGTGGGGCTTCAGGTGTCTCCGGAAGGTGGTGATTGACTCCGCTGTCCTGGCGTCGTGAGGGAGTTTGTTCCACCATTGGGGGGCCAGAGCAGCGAACAGTTTTGACTGGGCTGAGCGGGAACTGTACTTCCTCAGTGGTAGGGAGGCGAGCAGGCCAGAGGTGGATGAACGCAGTGCCCTTGTTTGGGTGTAGGGCCTGATCAGAGCCTGGAGGTACTGAGGTGCCGTTCCCCTCACAGCTCCGTAGGCAAGCACCATGGTCTTGTAGCGGATGCGAGCTTCAACTGGAAGCCAGTGGAGAGAGCGGAGGAGCGGGGTGACGTGAGAGAACTTGGGAAGGTTGAACACCAGACGGGCTGCGGCGTTCTGGATGAGTTGTAGGGGTTTAATGGCACAGGCAGGGAGCCCAGCCAACAGCGAGTTGCAGTAATCCAGACGGGAGATGACAAGTGCCTGGATTAGGACCTGCGCCGCTTCCTGTGTGAGGCAGGGTCGTACTCTGCGGATGTTGTAGAGCCTGAACCTACAGGAACGGGCCACCGCCTTGATGTTAGTTGAGAACGACAGGGTGTTGTCCAGGATCACGCCAAGGTTCTTAGCGCTCTGGGAGGAGGACACAATGGAGTTGTCAACCGTGATGGCGAGATCATGGAACGGGCAGTCCTTCCCCGGGAGGAAGAGCAGCTCCGTCTTGCCGAGGTTCAGCTTGAGGTGGTGATCCGTCATCCACACTGATATGTCTGCCAGACATGCAGAGATGCGATTCGCCACCTGGTCATCAGAAGGGGGAAAGGAGAAGATTAATTGTGTGTCGTCTGCATAGCAATGATAGGAGAGACCATGTGAGGTTATGACAGAGCCAAGTGACTTGGTGTATAGCGAGAATAGGAGAGGGCCTAGAACAGAGCCCTGGGGGACACCAGTGGTGAGAGCACGTGGTGAGGAGACAGATTCTCGCCACGCCACCTGGTAGGAGCGACCTGTCAGGTAGGACGCAATCCAAGCGTGGGCCGCGCCGGAGATGCCCAACTCGGAGAGGGTGGAGAGGAGGATCTGATGGTTCACAGTATCGAAGGCAGCCGATAGGTCTAGAAGGATGAGAGCAGAGGAGAGAGAGTTAGCTTTAGCAGTGCGGAGCGCCTCCGTGATACAGAGAAGAGCAGTCTCAGTTGAATGACTAGTCTTGAAACCTGACTGATTTGGATCAAGAAGGTCATTCTGAGAGAGATAGCGGGAGAGCTGGCCAAAGAGTTTTGGAGAGAAAAGAAAGAAGGGATACTGGTCTGTAGTTGTTGACATCGGAGGGATCGAGTGTAGGTTTTTTCAGAAGGGGTGCAACTCTCGCTCTCTTGAAGACGGAAGGGACGTTGGCAGCGGTCAGGGATGAGTTGATGAGCGAGGTGAGGTAAGGGAGAAGGTCTCCGGAAATGGTCTGGAGAAGAGAGGAGGGGATAGGGTCAAGCGGGCAGGTTGTTGGGCGGCCGGCCGTCACAAGACGCGAGATTTCATCTGGAGAGAGAGGGGAGAAAGAGGTCAGAGCACAGGGTAGGGCAGTGTGAGCAGAACCAGCGGTGTCGTTTGACTTAGCAAACGAGGATCGGATGTCGTCGACCTTCTTTTCAAAATGGTTGACGAAGTCATCTGCAGAGAGGGAGGAGGGGGGAGGAGGGGGAGGAGGATTCAGGAGGGAGGAGAAGGTGGCAAAGAGCTTCCTAGGGTTAGAGGCAGATGCTTGGAATTTAGAGTGGTAGAAAGTGGCTTTAGCAGCAGAGACAGAAGAGGAAAATGTAGAGAGGAGGGAGTGAAAGGATGCCAGGTCCGCAGGGAGGCGAGTTTTCCTCCATTTCCGCTCGGCTGCCCGGAGCCCTGTTCTGTGAGCTCGCAATGAGTCGTCGAGCCACGGAGCGGGAGGGGAGGACCGAGCCGGCCTGGAGGATAGGGGACATAGAGAGTCAAAGGATGCAGAAAGGGAGGAGAGGAGGGTTGAGGAGGCAGAATCAGGAGATAGGTTGGAGAAGGTTTGAGCAGAGGGAAGAGATGATAGGATGGAAGAGGAGAGAGTAGCGGGGGAGAGAGAGCGAAGGTTGGGACGGCGCGATACCATCCGAGTAGGGGCAGTGTGGGAAGTGTTGGATGAGAGCGAGAGGGAAAAGGATACAAGGTAGTGGTCGGAGACTTGGAGGGGAGTTGCAATGAGGTTAGTGGAAGAACAGCATCTAGTAAAGATGAGGTCGAGCGTATTGCCTGCCTTGTGAGTAGGGGGGGAAGGTGAGAGGGTGAGGTCAAAAGAGGAGAGGAGTGGAAAGAAGGAGGCAGAGAGGAATGAGTCAAAGGTAGACGTGGGGAGGTTAAAGTCGCCCAGAACTGTGAGAGGTGAGCCGTCCTCAGGAAAGGAGCTTATCAAGGCATCAAGCTCATTGATGAACTCTCCGAGGGAACCTGGAGGGCGATAAATGATAAGGATGTTAAGCTTGAAAGGGCTGGTAACTGTGACAGCATGGAATTCAAAGGAGGCGATAGACAGATGGGTAAGGGGAGAAAGAGAGAATGACCACTTGGGAGAGATGAGGATCCCGGTGCCACCACCCCGCTGACCAGAAGCTCTCGGGGTGTGCGAGAACACGTGGGCGGACGAAGAGAGAGCAGTAGGAGTAGCAGTGTTATCTGTGGTGATCCATGTTTCCGTCAGTGCCAAGAAGTCGAGGGACTGGAGGGAGGCATAGGCTGAGATGAACTCTGCCTTGTTGGCCGCAGATCGGCAGTTCCAGAGGCTACCGGAGACCTGGAACTCCACGTGGGTCGTGCGCGCTGGGACCACCAGATTAGGGTGGCCGCGGCCACGCGGTGTGGAGCGTTTGTATGGTCTGTGCAGAGAGGAGAGAACAGGGATAGACAGACACATAGTTGACAGGCTACAGAAGAGGCTACGCTAATGCAAAGGAGATTGGAATGACAAGTGGACTACACGTCTCGAATGTTCAGAAAGTTAAGCTTACGTAGCAAGAATCTTATTGACTAAAATGATTAAAATGATACAGTACTGCTGAAGTAGGCTAGCTGGCAGTGGCTGCGTTGTTGACTTTGTAGGCTAGCTGGCAGTGGCTGCGTTGTTGACACTACACTAATCAAGTCGTTCCGTTGAGTGTAATAGTTTCTACAGTGCTGCTATTCGGGGGCTAGCTGGCTAGCTAGCAGTGTTGATTACGTTACGTTGCGTTAAAAGAACGACAATAGCTGGCTAGCTAACCTAGAAAATCGCTCTAGACTACACAATTATCTTTGATACAAAGACGGCTATGTAGCTAGCTATGTAGCTAGCTACGATCAAACAAATCAAACCGTTGTACTGTAATGAAATGAAATGAAAATGTGATACTACCTGTGGAGCGAAGCGGAATGCGACCGGGTTGTTGAGTGCGGAAGTTCTATTCGGTAGACGTTGGCTAGCTGTTGGCTAGCTAGCAGTGTCTCCTACGTTAAGGACGACAAATAGCTGGCTAGCTAACCTCGGTAAATTAAGATAATCACTCTAAAACTACACACTCTAAACTACACAATTATCTTGGATACGAAGACCGCAAAGACAACTATGTAGCTAGCTACCACTACACTAATCAAGTCGTTCAGTTGAGTGTAATAGTTTCTACAGTGCTGCTATTCGGTAGACGGTGGACGTTTGCTAGCTGGCTAGCTGCTGGGCAGATAGCAGTGTAGACTACGTTAGAACGACGAAATACGATAATTACGCAATTATCTTTGATACAAAGACGGCTATGTAGCTAGCTAAGAAGAAATTGCTAAGATTAGACAAATCAAACCGTTGTACTATAATGAAATGTAATGAAATGTAATGAAAAGTTATACTACCTGTGTGTCAGTATACTTGTTGGTTATTACTGCATTGTCGGAACTAGAAGCACAAGCATTTCGCTACACTCGCATTAACATCTGCTAACCATGTGTATGTGACTAATAAAATTTGATTTGATTTGACACACAAACACATATACATATATACTGACACACAAACACATATACATATATACTGACACACAAACACATATACATATATACTGACACACAAACACATATACATATATACTGACACACAAACACATATACATATATACTGACATACAAGCGCCACCTTCCCCTACTTACACACGAACACAAACACACACGCGTGTGTGCGCACACACACACATTGTATGTTTCAGGGGGAGTGTGGGTTGACAGGAACAAGTGACAGCTCCCTAATTACCTCCTCACTGTAGACGCTGACGCTGCCGGAGACGCACTGCTCATTTTCTTCCCTTCCCCTCTCTCCATCCTTCCCCCTCTCCTTCTTCCCTTCCCCTCTCTCCATCCTTCTCCCTCTCCTTCTTCCCTTCCCCTCTCTCCATCCTTTCCCCTCTCCTTCTTCCCTTCCCCTCTCTCCATCCTTCTCCCTCTCCTTCTTCCCTTCCCCTCTCTCCATCCTTCCCCCTCTCCTTCTTCCCTCCCCTCTCTCCATCTTTCTCCCTCTCCTTCTTCCCTTCCCCTCTCTCCATCCTTCCCCCTCCCCTTCTTCCCTTCCCCTCTCTCCATCCTTCCCCCTCTCCTTCTTCCCTTCCCCTCTCTCCATCCTTCTCCCTCTCCTTCTTCCCTTCCCCTCTCTCCATCCTTCCCCCTCTCCTTCTTCCCTTCCTCTCTCTCTCCTCCCGTCCTCTCTCCCCTGTAGTGAATAATGTATGTCCAGGAACTCCCAATCTACATTCCCTAATGGGCAGTGGGGACAGGCAGGATGGTGAGACAACCATCTATATGTGTCCCCACCCTCTCTACACCTCCTCCTACACCCTGGCACAGAGAATGAGTCAGACACTCACAGGCTGCCATATATGCCAGCTGTATAGAGAATATGCCAACATTGGCATTTTTACACCCTTGATTACACAATGCATATACCCTGAATTCTTCATAGACCTTTTAGACATTTTTTAAATCATGAAGAGTATATCAAAATATCTGAGAATAATGGAATCATTGAGCAAACTTGAAAGAATTGTACAGATCAAAGCAATTTGAAGCTCTTTTGTAGTTGTAACTTTGTAGGGAGAGGTGGGGGAGTATGGGGGATGCTAGACGGGTGGCTGTCTAGAATTAGCACTACTCATCAAGCTGGCAGTTGGGACCTGTTTTATCCAATGTGTCCCCATGGAGGGAAGGCTTGGCTAAGGGAGGGGACTTGGGGTTGGGGGGGGGGGGGGGCATGGTTCTCCAGAGAATGATAACATTCACTTTAGAGCCCCCCCTTACCTCCCCCCATACAACACTAGCCCCCTGCCCCCTCCCCATCACTCCTCCATCCAGCAGCGGGTGTCAACTGAAAGACCCAGATTGCATTTCCAGTCTCCGCCCACTGGCTCCACAGGCATGTTTTGTTCTATTAAAAAACGGAGCATCTCACATCCCCCATCCACTGGGAGCCTCTCACATCCCCCATCCACCCTCACACTGTGGCTGTCCACTGGGAGCCTCTCACATCCCCCGTCGACCCTCACACTGTGGCTGTCCACTGGGAGCCTCTCACATCCCTCGTCGACCCTCACACTGTGGCTGTTCACTGGGAGCCTCTCACATCCCTCGTTCACCCTCACACTGTGGCTGTCCACTGGGAGCCTCTCACATCCCCCGTCGACCCTCACACTGTGGCTGTTCACTGGGAGCCTCTCACATCCCTCGTTCACCCTCACACTGTGGCTGTCCACTGGGAGCCTCTCACATCCCCCGTCCACCCTCACACTGTGGCTGTCCACTGGGAGCCTCTCACATCCCCCGTCCACCCTCACACTGTGGCTGTCCACTGGGAGCCTCTCACATCCCCCGTCGACCCTCACACTGTGGCTGTCCACTGGGAGCCTCTCACATCTCACATCCCCCGTCGACCCTCACACTGTGGCGGTCCACTGGGAGCCTCTCACATCCCCCGTCGACCCTCACACTGTGGCGGTCCACTGGGAGCCTCTCACATCCCCCGTCGACCCTCACACTGTGGCTATTCACTGGGAGCAGACACACAAACACCAGGCATTGCTATCTAATCTGGAGAGAGGGGAACAGGATGGAAAGGCTAGGATGAGGAGAGAGGAGGATATGGAGAGAGAAAGAGAAAAAGAGAGAGGGGGGGTTGGAGCAGAAACAGAGGAACAATTGGAGCAGAGAGACAGAGAAATGTATAGAGAGAAAAAGGGGAGAGAGTTGGACGGAGAGCGACAGTTGGAATAGAGAGAGTTGGAGGCAGACATGGTTGGAGCGTAAAGAGAGAGAGACAGAGAGAGTGAGAGAGAGAGAGCGGGAGCGGGAGAGAAGGGAGGCTTGAGCAGGTGGTGGCGGGGGTGTTGGTGGTCACTGTGGACAGCTGATAAAGTGTCAATGACAGGCGTCACTCAGGGGAGGGAGCCGCCAGGGCATTGCCAGATGAGCCAATGATAACAGTGCAGTAGCTCTTTTTCAACACACAGCCCTATACCTGCCTGATGCCTCATGCTGCCTGCTTCTGATCCCACTCCTTATCTACAGTATGGTTAATAATAACCCCCCCTCTCTCCCTCTGTCTCTCTATCATATCCTCTTCTTTTTACCTCTCTCCTTATCCTAGCTCTGTACACGTGACAGCAAAAGAAGCGCTCCCATACTCTTTTTACAAACTGCCAGCAGAGGGTATTTTCTGCTGATGTGAAGTTACTGTGTGTGTGTATGTGTGTGAGAGAGTTTTGGATCAGGAGCTAACACATTTGGAGGGGAATGGATCGGGAGACTTGTCTCAAGATGTGAACTAATTTATAAGTGTGTGCTGAAGGGCCATTGAAGTCCTGAAGAAAGGATGTTGCTCTGTGAGAGAGGGAGGGAGGAGAGAAAGAGTGAGAGAGGAGGGGAAGAGTAGAGGGGGCCTGTAGTGGCTTCTCAGGGTAAATGAAGAGCCAGGGAGCTGTGTGGGGCCCCGTGAAAGGATAGGTGACCCTTATTCACACAGGTCACCCATGCCTCCTCCCCACGACACGCTCGTCACAACAGTTTCTCCTCCCAATCAGCTTCAGAGGGACGTTTATCTGACTGCCACTGGCTGTGATTTATTACCCCTCTCCTCTGCTCTCTTCTCCTTCTCCCTGCATGCCCCTGCCACTGGGCCTCAGTGTCACCAGGCCTCTGCTCTGCCACTCTGGCCAGGCTCCACAAGGGCTCTATACAGTCTCCTGGCTCCCCACAGGACTCAAAAGCTGGTTGGGCAGTGCAACCAGACATACTCACAGAAGTCAATGTGGATCAGTTGATTTTTGTTACATGTATGGTTGTCATTGAGTTAAATTTTGCTAGCGCACCACCGTCGTCATCATAATCACTTTTCCTCTATTGTTTTAACATCTTCAGTTTGTACCTCCTCTCAATGTTTTTTGTTCCTTTATCTCCTCTACCTCCCTCCCGCTCTCTGATGGCCTTTCAGACAGCCTGTGCCCCGCTGGTGTTCTGTTAAGTCTGGTTCAGGTGACCCTGACCCTGGTTTTCTCTCACCCCCCACCCTTTCTCTCTCTCTCTCTCTCTCTCTCTCTCTCTCTCTCTCTCTCTCTCTCTCTCTCTCTCTCTCTCTCTCTCTCGCTCTCGCTCTCTCTCTCGATCACTCTCTCCCTCCTCTCTCTTTCTCTCCCTGCCTCCTTCCCTTGTCTGTCCACACCCCTTACAAACTCTCTTGGTAGAACTTAATATTTTACTATGCTGTGATCATTGAATATAAAGGGCCTCTAGTCTAGAGCCAAACATTAAGGAGGGGGGGATGATATATATATTTTTTTTAAGGTAGACTGATGGAATATCTTGCCTCTCTGGGTGGTGATGGATGCAGCCCCCTGTTGGTGGTTGTCTGGATCAGGTGGTCACTGCCCAACTCTGGGCTTCTCAGACGCATGGGGCACTCTCCATCACCAGGGCCCATACTGACAGAGTTTCACAGGAAGGGGCCCAGTCTCCATTCATTTGTCATCTGTAATTCTCCGTAAAAGAGCATGTTTAAAGCGGGGCTACATAGAGTAACTCCAGTCCTTAAAGGCTGTTTCCTGCTTTTAACGTCACTGATTGCCCTTAGAGTGCACACACGTGATTTCCCAGGTTTCCCTAAGTCCGTCACTGATTAAGAAGTGCAAATGAAAACCAGCAAAGACAGCAGCTCTTATAAAAATAAACGATTAACTTCTCTAGATATATTTATTTTAATAAAAGTTGCATTTTCTGTAATTAGGATTGCAGTAACATGAACATCTACAATACCTACTATAAGAATGTGGAGCTACATTTTTGAGGCCAACATTGAGAGCAGAGTGAGGAGATGAGATGGGATGGATGAAAGGGGCTGGTGTTTGTCTAATTATTAAACTGACATTGGAATATCTCCGCCTCGTCTGGATCATTTGTATCCCCTGATTAGGAATAAAATGGGGTTAGATCTGGGCTCCGAATTTCAGTTTTTCTAAAGTTGCAATTACAGCGGCTAATGTCCTCCCCGATCTCTCTTCAATATATAGTCTTTATTGTGCCGGAACAAATTCCAGTGTCTGATGCCTGAAATTGCAGCGTGAGAAAATTACAGTGGAGAAAAAATGTGAAGGGACTTAGTGGTGGATGAAGCAAAGTTACACCGTGGCTAATTACTAGCTCATTAGCACCAGTGCTTAGCCATGTGGACTGTAGCCGTGGAACAGCTGAGAATAACACATGCGCCACGTTAGGGTTGAAGGGAGAGGATGCCACTGTGGTACCAAGTCTGTAATAATATGTCTTCATTTACCTACTTAGTTTTCTGTATTTGCTTGGGGATATACTGTACGTCATCATGGGAAATGTGTATGGTCGGTTCATACAGCTTTTCAAAGGACTCCAGATAGTTCTGCAGATAAGAGAGAAAAATAATGCTATTGTGGACCGTCAGAAAAATCCCTTCTCAAAAACAATGGCTGCATTTCCGCCTATTTTTTAAGAAAAAAGTGGTCAGGAACAGTCAATGCATCTGGATGTTGAGCTGTAAAAGTATCCCACACCCCACCATCTTATACCTCGTCCCACACCTTCCCCCTACTCCCTCCACCACCTCCACCCCCTCCCACCCCACAGGCATCCAGATGTTTCCGTCCCCTGCTCTGCGGAGGCGCAGCAGTCTGGAACAGCCCCAAATGATGACAATAAACACCTCCACCATAACCTGGGCCCCTGTATTTACATATTTGGCTGGCTTAATTTGTGGGGGAAGTATGCAAATGTATGCTAAATGAAATCCTTCTCCTAATGACATGAGACGATTAAAAAATGTTTATGCTTAAATATTCTGTGTAATGAAATCAAACGGGCCCACACGCCACCACAAATTTGCCTCAACATGGCAAAATTTGAGGATATCACAAAAAGGATAAACTAGAATGAAAAAAGGAGAGAAAAGAGAGGGAGAAGAGAAAGACTGCCTGTGGCAATCAACAGTAGAAACAATAACAAAGCATTCTCCTCACCCCTAGTTAAGGTAAAAAGCTGAGGGATGAGGCTGGAGAAATGTAACCACTCTCAAATTCATAGACAGAGATATGGATAAATGATATCAAAAGTTTTAACTATGTTTACATTATTTTACATTTTCTTTGTTTACAAACATTGGAGTAAAACAAGTTTATATTCTAGGTTCTGATGTGATTTGACAGTTGAACTAAGCTCATGAGACATTTATAAGTTATATTCTTCAAGAATCAATGGGTACATATCATTGATGTAGCAACTGCTGATTGCCCCTTTAAAGTGTCCCTCACCAGGAAGAAAAAAACATAATGTCTTCTGCAAGCTCCTGAATAAAAAATAGTTATTTTTTAATGTTTAAATATTCTGGTATTAGCTTTTTATTTTATTTTATTCAACACATGTTTCTTTGGAATAACAGTGATACATACAATTCTAAAAATAACCCTCCTTTTTCCTATTTAATAAAAATAAAATGCATCGACAACTATTTCAAGTCATGCTATATGGGCCACCACGATCCAGAACAGCTTCAATGCACCTTGGCATAGATTCTACAAGTGTCTAGAACTCTATTGGAGGGATGTGACGCCATTCTTCCACGAGAAATTCGTGGAATTAAATTAAATTTGGTGTTTTGTTGATGGTGGTGGAAAACGTTGTCTCAGGCGCCGCTCCAGAATCTCCCATAAGTGTTCAATTGGGTTGAGACCTGGTGACTGAGACAGCAAATATGGCTTATGGTTTACATCGTTTTCCTGCTCATCAAACCATTCAGTGACCACTCGTGCCCTGTGGATGGGGGCATTGTCAACCTGTGGGGGTATATCCATGGTAGTGAAAATAATGGCCTGCCCAGCATTTTTATACATGACCCTAAGCATGATGGGATGTTAAATGCTTAATTAACTAAAGAACCACACCTGTCTGGAAGCACCTGCTTTCAACACACTTTTTATAGCTCATTTACTCAAGTGTTTCCATTATTTTGTCAGTTACCTGTACGATGGCTATAATAGTAGTTCTAATTTCTATGTGAAGAAACAAGAGTTAAAAAAACATTCTCTGCCCAGCTCATGAACACCTAGAATGGAGTGATCGAGTGGTGGATAAAGAGAGCAAAAAAGAAAGAGGGAGAGGGCGAGGGAAGAGATGGAGAGAGACAAAGAAAGAGAGAGAAAGGGAGAGGGAGAGAGGGTAGAGAGAGCAATAGAGAGATGGGAGAGGGAGAGAGGGTAGAGAGAGCAATAGAGAGATGGGAGAGGGAGAGAGAGTAAAATGCCAGAGCCGCTTAATTGTGGGTGCTGCACAGAGGCGATGACTAATGACCTTTCTGTAACGCTGTTCAAGCCGTGAGCTGTGCATTAATATAAAGGGGGTTATTATTATGTTTTAGCTTCAGAGCTGATTAATCACTGGGATTTATTCTCAGCCCACCACCATCACACCACCACCACACCATGCAGAACAGAACAGCCGTAGTCCTGTCAGCCAACCATCAAGCTCATGGTGTATGTGCACATACAAATGTAGGATCTTAATTTGAGCCAGTTTTCTATAGCAAGAACATTATCCTGCAGCAACAGGAAATGTGAAGTATCATGTGCATTATAATACATTGACACTTCTTGTAGGGGTTGATACATGTTTCATTAGGGCAAATCAAGTCATTTTAAAGTGGAAATTACAAACTTTAGAAGCCTTTTTAAACCTGGAATACACTACAAGTTTGCATTTCCTGCTGTGCAGAACATTTCTCAGCAACAAAAGAGTGATCAAATTAAGATACTACATCTGTACTGTCTTTGAAATGCAAATGTTCAACAAGATACTCCGGGGAGAGGCTTGGGTGGAGGCGGTTGTCAGGTTGTGGTGCTATGGGATAGAGTATCAGAGCACTACTGTCCTTAAAGGTAGTGTAAGAACCTGTGCCTACTGTGTGTAAATGGGATGTCGAAAACAACTGCTATGACACTGGACGTTATGCACATCCAATATGGGACTGTGTTGTGCTGTCCCAGGCTGTATGTTGAGTGATTGTGATGGTATAGTGCTGGTCTGGTGCTGGTCGGGATGACAGTCTGAGACATGAATGGAGGTTGGCTGGGATCTCTCAGTTGTATATGTTCCAAGCAGGCAGGCTGGCAGCCTCAGCAACACAGAGCAGAGCTTCAGCTCCAGTACAGTAGGGGTTTTATGGAGCACAGGACCAGCAGGGATTTTTCCAAACTGATACCTTGTTGTCTCCTAATCCTGTTGGCTTATATACTGAACAACCATATAAACGCAACATGCAATCATTTCAACGATTTTACTGTGTTACAGTTCATATAAGGAAATCAGTCGATTGAATTTAATTAATTAGACCCTAACCTATGGATTTCACATGACTGGGCAGGAGCGCAGCCATGGGTGGGCCTGGGAGGGCATAGGCCCATCCACTTGGGAGCCATGCCCACCCACTAGGGAGACAGGCCCAGCCAATCAGAATGAGTTTTCCTTACTTATTTCACCTTTATTTAACCAGGTAGGCCAGTTGAGAACAAGTTCTCATTTACAACTGCGACCAGGCCAAGATAAAGCAAAGCAGTGCGACAAAAACAACAACACAGTGTTACACATGGAACAAACAAATGTACAGTCAATAACACAACAGCGCAAACACTAAAGGAGTTTATTACAGACATATATACTCCTCAGTTTAATCAGCTGTCTGGGTGGCTGGTCTCAGACAATCCCGCAGGTGAAGAAGCTGGATGTGGAGGTCCTGGGCTGGCTTGGTTACATGTGGTCTGCGGTTGTATTTCCGGTTGAACGTACTGCCAAATTCTCTAAAACAACGTTGGAGGCGGCTTATGGTAGAGAAATGAACATTCAATTCTCTGGCAACAGCTCTGGTAGACATTCCTGCAGTCAGCATGCCAATTGCACGCTCCCTCAAAACTTGAGACATCTGTGGCATTGTGTTGTGTGACAAAACTGCACATTTTAGAGTGGCCTTTTAATGTCCCAATCACAACATGATTATCTTGGCAAAGAAGGCATTTTGAAACATGGAACCAACACTTTACATGTTGCATTTATATTTTTGTTCAGTATATAATAACCCCTGTCTTCCGTCAGCTGGGAACTCATTTAGGGGAAGAAAGTAGGAACCGCTTGTGGTTGTTCTCCTCTACCTGGAGGATGGAAAGTGCTACAGTTTTTGTGTACAGTACAACAGACTGCCACTATGTGCAATCCGTTGGTTCAACTTTGGCAGTGTGGTTTCAGAGGGAGTAGGCCTGCTGCCTCCAGCCTCCTGACTTGAACACTGCAGGGTGGTTTCAGAGGGAGTAGGCCTGCTGCCTCCAGCCTCCTGACTTGAACACTGCAGGGTGGTTTCAGAGGGAGTAGGCCTGCTGCCTCCAGCCTCCTGACTTGAACACTGCGGGGCGAGGGTGGGCTTGTCGAGGAGGGGAGAGGGAGTAGGCCTGCTGCCTCCAGCCTCCTGACTTGAACACTGCAGGGTGGTTTCAGAGGGAGTAGGCCTGCTGCCTCCAGCCTCCTGACTTGAACACTGCAGGGTGGTTTCAGAGGGAGTAGGCCTGCTGCCTCCAGCCTCCTGACTTGAACACTGCAGGGTGGTTTCAGAGGGAGTAGGCCTGCTGCTTCCAGCCTCCTGACTTGAACACTGCAGAGTGGTTTCAGAGGGAGTAGGCCTGCTGCCTCCAGCCTCCTGACTTGAACACTGCAGGGTGGTTTCAGAGGGAGTAGGCCTGCTGCCTCCAGCCTCCTGACTTGAACACTGCAGGGTGGTTTCAGAGGGAGTAGGCCTGCTGCCTCCAGCCTCCTGACTTGAACACTGCAGGGTGGTTTCAGAGGGAGTAGGCCTGCTGCCTCCAGCCTCCTGACTTGAACACTGCAGGGTGGTTTCAGAGGAAGTAGGCCTGCTGCCTCCAGCCTCCTGACTTGAACACTGCAGGGTGGTTTCAGAGGAAGTAGGCCTGCTGCCTCCAGCCTCCTGACTTGAACACTGCAGGGTGGTTTCAGAGGGAGTAGGCCTGCTGCCTCCAGCCTCCTGACTTGAACACTGCAGGGTGGTTTCAGAGGAAGTAGGCCTGCATCCTCCAGCCTCCTGACTTGAACACTGCAGGGTGGTTTCAGAGGAAGTAGGACCTGCTGCCTCCAGCCTCCTGACTTGAACACTGCAGGGTGGTTTCAGAGGGAGTAGGCCTGCTGCCTCCAGCCTCCTGACTTGAACACTGGGTGGT